>NC_058339.1:34722201-35025231 GCF_905475395.1 Chrysoperla carnea
AATAGAGTTTTTATTGACTTTTTTTGCACGTACACACACCGTTTTAATAGATCTAGGGCCAGACGTGGTATCTGAAAGTCATTTCATAACGGTTGGGCATTTTGCCAAACATTTAATTGCTTGGTCAGCATTTGAAGTATATTTAGTTGATTAAGGTCGATAACTAAATAAAAGGATATTTGGATAAATAATACATTAAAACATTTTGTCCTATTTGGATCCAACTGATTTTTGCACATTTGAATCACTTACCTTTAATTGGATAGCTTCTATGATACAATAAGGCCTATAGATTAGCGAAAGTTTATGGGACTGGAGGTTTCTCAATAAACTAAGTTTTACACTTATGCCGGTATGGAAATCGTTTTTCACAATCAAAGAGAATTTAAACGAAAAATGTTAGAACCACGAAATTGACCTACTAACCTAGGTTCGACTATTTGCATCAATTTTAAGCTTACCTTGAAATGAAAAATTGCCATGTCCAATAAAAGAAACATCTTAAAAATTATTGCAGTCGAAAGAGTTTTGTTTTTGACACATTGAAATCACTGTCAAATACTACACCGTGCTCGAGACCTATCAGAACACGTACAAAAAAAAATCACTAATTAGTTTATTTTAAGAGATTAATTACGTAATGAAAGGAAAAAAACTTTTTTTTTTCATTTTTAATTATTATTAAAATTTCGTAATTTATGTAAAAGTGTGTATAAAAAATAAAACGAATATTCTTAATTACACAATTATGTAATTAATGACGTTGAGTTGAAATATTTTATTGCCATTAATTAATAAAATTATATGCATAATTTAATTTTTTTCTCATTTTTTCTTTGCTATACGAATGAAATTGACTCATTTTTCAAAACTTTTATGTTGATATACTAAATTATACAAATGAGTTTATATCGAGACATTTATAGTAAAAGTAGAAATATTTAACGATTAAAAACATTTTCTTCTAGTAAAAACCCTACCTCTACTCGTTGAAAAGTAGCCTTTGATTGTAACAGACAGTTTTTTCTCGGTACGCTGGTGGCTGTATTTCATATTATTTATTGGTTGTCTGGTAGACATTTATTTGTTTCAAAGTAAAGCCTCTACAGACTCTTCAAAACAATTTTGGTTGAGGCTCTGGTTAATAACGTTTATATGTAGGACGTTTAAAGCGTGTGTAGTTTTTTACATGTAAAAATGTTTGAGTAGTTTTTAAGTAAAACCTATGGCTATTGAATAACAGGAATTACTAGGTACTTTTACTCGCTTTCGTGTATGCCGTGTTGGAATTAAATTTTGTTGCTTGAATTTTTACATAAAAGTTTACATAACAGTTATAATATTTTTACTATTTTATACACGGTAAGAAATGTATAGCGTTTACTACAATGCCGGTATAACATAGGGACAGATGCTGCATTGACTCGTCCGACATAACTATTGCTATATCCCCTCAATAGTCAAATCAATATTGCATTTACACAGATACAGATATATCAACAACAAAAATTTCTTACCGTGTACTTTAAGTCCATTTGAAACATAATATTTTTAAAAATTATCAAAGTAAATACAAGAATTTCTTTTGATTTTCCTAATTTAACAGTAAAAATATGCATTTTCAAATTTATTATTTTCTTCTACTTGACTGTAAATAAATATTCTAAAAGCGTGAAATCAATAAACTTAAATTTTTCTTTGAATAAATGCGTAATAATTAATTTTAATTTCTTTATTTAATTATTATTAATCGGAAATAAATTGTATTATTTACAGAAATAATATATTTTTTGCGGTTAAATATTTAATAAATAGGTACCCTACCTACCTATATATAATCGACCGCATCGGTTAGGCTTCAATGAATTTATTAAATTGCATTGATTGGCTTTTTATTATAAATTATTATTAATTAAAATTACTAATAATAATCATAATATTTATGATCTGGTTTTATAATTACTAAAATTAATATTTTGTGTTATTTGATACTTAAATTTATATATTATATATCTTTTGTGTTGATTCGTAAACCCACACACACACACACACACACACACGTATAACAGTAATTAATTTGATAACTTGTTTACTTTCTCATATTATATGGTTTATTATTTTATATTGTACCAGCTTTTACCCGCCGCTTCACTCGTGATAATTCAATGAGTTCACTAAATAGTTCATTTACAAAAACACTGATTGATTTGGAAAACGCATCTACATTACCTTCATTTATCCCCTTTATATACCATCTCTTGGATAAGAAGGCGACGTTCGGTCTTCAGTCACAAAGCTCGATGCGCTCGCAATTTTTATAGAGACAATAACTTAAAATGTTTTGGAGACCTTATGTGTCGAGTCTACCTCCTTGATTTCCAGAGAGATACCGCCGGCATTAATCTCTTCACAAAAAAAAAAAAAAAAAATTTTATGAGATTAAAAGAAGGAAATAAAAAACTAAAGTAATTTCAAGCGCTGCTTTTTTCAATTTGAAGGGGAGAAGTAAATTGCGCTAAAAATTTTAAGGTCTCGATTTTGTTCAGTTCCTTTGAATTTTACGTCGAATGAAAAAACGTCATCTTTATAGCATGTATAGAATCTAAACTAGGTAGAAACTAGGTAGTTTTCGAGAGTTTTCCTATTTTTAGGGGTTTTTATTCATTTTTTGGGAGGTCGCGAAATAGATAACAAGTTATAGTCTGTGTCTGAATCTGATATAATAGTTATAATACAAATGAATAACCTAGCCCCTACTAGAGAAATGATGTTTTCCTCATTAAATTTCGTCTTCTAGTTCATCCCATCCGATTTTTATTTTCACGACTAAAATTAGGTTATGTCCATTCCAAAGGTCCCATCTTTACACCAAAGTTCTTCAACTTATTTCATCGATTTAGGAATGACACTTTCAGAAGCAGACAAACAAACAGACAGCGTTCCTTTAAGTTCATAAATGTTTTTATATTTTAGTTTATTATATTGGAAAGCACAGCTTTTTGTTTGGACCATAGCTTTTGAAACAATGTGTACTTACTATGCATATCAAAAATATAGGTTTAGCCTAAAATCCAACGAAATTTGCGAAATTTACAATACTGTCTATATAAAAACAAAACCAAAATATTTTAGGATTTTTAACTATTCACATTTTCAATTATTCACATGAATAATCCTAGTTAAAACACCTTTAAATGTCTGATGTGAACTATTTTAGAATTCGCTATAAATGACTCTGTTATTAAACTCGCCAAAACTGACATAAATTTTTTTTTTATTTATTTTTCAAAGATCCTAATTTAATCAAATTTGAGTCCAGCTTAGAACCTTTATTCCAGTTCAGCCACGCATACGTATTCATCAGGATCTGAAACATTTACATGGCTTTGTTTTTGACCCTTTCAATATATGTAATAAAAATTTCATCAAATTGTTAAAAAAAAAAAATTACAAAATTAAGAAAACAGTGAAAATATCTTTTTTTTTAAATTCAGTTTTTTTTTCACTATAATATTATAATAACATACAATATAATAAATATATACCCTTGAATAATTTTCAAATAAATTTTCATATATGTAGCTTAATCCAGTGTATATGAAATACACTACATGCATATAAAATACGTATTTCATAATTTATAGTCAAAGTTACGCTGCTTTTCCAGAATTAATAGTGTGCTATTATTATTCTGATAACAACACATACATACATACATACACACACAAATGTAATAACTGTTTGTACAGAAAGTAACAAAAAAAATAACTGCCTTGATTTGAGGGTAGGTATTCCACTTTGACCTTTCAAAATAAACAAGAATTTTCATTGGAAATAAAAATTATGTCTACTTCGAAATATATATTTCGAGTCCTTCAAGAAGCGTTTTTGGTCCAATTTTGTGCCTTTTTTACATACTGGCTCTACCAGCCGATAATGAAAATACTACGCTTACATTTGCAGATGCAATCTTAGCATTGAACTTGAAACTAAGTATATTTTAAATCTAGTAATGGTTGCATAAATGGCAAATCCATGCTAAATATCTTGGTATTTTTCTGAACAAAAGATTATGTATCCTGGCGAAGTAAGATATGGGCTAAACAAACAATTAAATATTTAGTTCAATGAATACTTCTGGTTGCTAAGTGGCTTTTCTAAATTATCGTTCAAAAATAAATTAGTTTATTTTTATTAAAATTTTACATCGTTTCCAACCTAAAGTTCTGCAACCCCTTCAAATGCTAGAGGATATGCCATACAACCCCTTCAATGCTAGAGGGATAAAAATACGATTAAGTTACTATCAATAAAATTTTGGTTCGGGTCAAGTTTTGTAATTAATTTTAAACTAGCTTTCCTGATGAGCTAGCAACTTGATATTTTAAAAATAGACATTTACGTGTAAATATCATGAATTTTAGCTATTTTTTAAACTGTGCCACAAAACATGAAAAACATAAAAGCTAAGGAACTTTATATGACCTTAGTGATGGAGTTCTAATTCTCAGTATTTTTAGTTTATTTTTTTAAATAGTTCTTTATTTCTGTGCCAACCATTCGAAAATTCGAACATTTTTATTTCGATATTAAGCATGGATCTGTCAATTCAATCAATGTGGAGAGTCTAAAATATTCATCATATTTAAGTTTTTTTTCACAACCTGTCTTACAATTTTGCAAAAAACACGACATATTACTTATTATTACATAATTTATTCATAAACAAGTAATTTTTTTTAAACTTTAAACGTATCATCTTTTCCTAAAGTATGTATCCCATGTCTGTTACATTGCACATAACGTACACCACCCACATCATACACACATACATACATATACACACAAGTTGTTATACAAACTTCCGTAAACCCCATTTTACACATATTATTATTATACCTCTTTCTCTTCTTCTGTATGTTGTTGCTCGCCTCATTTTCATGAAAAGCAACCAGCACAATTATTATTTGCCACAAAAACCAATGAATCCGCGCCACGTCGTGCTATACCACGTTACCATACACAATATCAACATCCTCATAGTCCTGGATTCCATAACAGGAATGTAAACGCGTCTTACAGGACATAAAATTAAATAAAAATTGAAATTATTGTAAACATGTAAGCATAAGGTCGGCAAACCAATCCGCAACAAGAAAAATTATCTGAGTTAGATGTTTTATAACCCTTGTTATAAAACATTTATAATTTTTAAGAGAACGACATAAACGATGATCTGTCGATCTAACTCGTCGTATTCTCTGCACTGAGTTTCTTGTAATTGACTCAGTTTTATTAAGTTTTTAATAAACCCAATTTCTAGCAATGACTCTGAGACTATTATCGCAAACTAGGTTGTTCTCACTACGTTGCATTCACTACTACTAGCTGCTACTGCTTTTACTTATCGGTTTCATCGAAGTGCTCTTAGAAATTTGATCGGTAGTCGTGGGCATTTCAAAGTCGTCACACAGTCTTTTCCTGAAGTTGGATCAGAACAGGCAAACTTTGCCGTCCCTTATCCAGAACAACACTTATCTATCCTCCATCAGCATTATTGATCTTATCACCTACATGGTTTTAAACATTACCTCTGTGTGGAAGATTCCGCAAGTTAAATATTTTGCAAAAACTTCTAAGCTATGTGAATCACAAAATTGGTTGGCTAACAGCAGGGAGATTAGGCTATGATTTCATTTCATCATTTTGAAAAATTGACTGACCATTTTATGATGGAATTTCGTTAAAGAATTTGTTATACTCACCAAAAAAAGGGTGGTATAAATTTGAACGCTATGTGTGTGTGTCCGTCTGTCTGGGGTAGACGTCTGAGAATGTGTCTGTCTGGGGCATCGTAGCGCCTAAATGAATTATCCGATTTGGATTTTTTTGTTTCGTTTGAATGATAATTTAATGGGAAGTGTTCTTAGCTACGATTCAAGTGCAAGTTTATTGTTCCGTTCCCGGAACAACTAAAAAATAGGCGATGATCCTCTAAATCAGTTCAGTTGGGAGAAGGCTCTAAGGAAAAAGGTAATTTTTTAAAAATATTTTTAGATTTCCCGGGGCCTTTGTAAGTTTCACTTGTCTATTTGTAAGAATTCAGGCTAATTTCTAACTTTTTATATTCAGGCTAATATATTTTACTACTATGTCCCATTTTTATTTTTACACAGAAGAAAAGGACTTCCTAATCCAAGGCATGAACCTGAGGGAAAAAAAATTCTGTGTAGATGTTTTATGACGTTTTCCCTTTACTGCTGGGAGAGCTTGAAATACCATCATCCACATAATACTCCTACATCACCATACCCATGTGATCATCTCTCACTTCATCGCCATCATTGTCGTTATTCATTTTCTCTATGTGCTGCTCCGCTATTGCTCAATGTGAGAAACTAAAACAATAGATGGCTTCACTGTATATAGAAATGTATTTTGTTGTTGTAGACATTACAATGGTAGAATTATTGATCAATAATAATATATTATTTTCTATATAGAAAAAAAAATGTACAGCCACGTGCATAAAATATTTCTTTTTTCTCATTTGTTGTATGTACGTACACCCTCTTTTCAAAAGACTGTATGATTATAATTTCGTTTCGAAGTGTTTGGATTAATGTTAATAACACCAGCTATTTATATGTGATTATTTTTATGTTTAAACGCTGGATTTGACAATGTTTCAACGTTTGATTTTAATATATAGATTTGCTCTCTCTGTCTCTCTGCCGGACACAGTCAGGGTCATCAATGAGTTTATAATTAAATAAAAAGTTACGTGGTGATCAAAATCTTACGTACAATTTTTCGATCTAGTTCTCAACTGCCAAGTGTGTAACGTGCGACAATGAACATCATTCCGAAGTTAAGAAAAGAATATCATTTCTTACGAAAAGTTAGTAAATGAATTATTATATTCGGAGCATCAGCGGTGGTTTTAGATTCTGTAAACATTACATAAACACGAAAAATTCGCCCGCTAGATTACTTTCTGATGGTTTCTGTTGAAGTAAAAAAGATACGTTTCGCAGCAAACGTTTTCAATCAACCTGAAACTAATATCATACTCTAACCAACTCATTAGAAGCGACGTGGTGACGGTATCGACGATATCATCTATATTAACTTTCTACTCGTTTTTTACCCGACTGTCAAAGAGTGGTTATGTTTGCGTTTGCGTTTCTTGTATGTATGAATGTATGTATGTATATTTATTTGCAAATTTTTTTATTACCTCTTATCTTCCAAACGATTCAATGGATTTCAAAATTTAAGGTATCATTATAATGGTATCTAAAACCAAAGTGTTCTTAGATAGGTGTTTGAAAAAAACAAAACAAAATGGCGAATTTTTGGAGCGAAATAGTAATATGTTTATTTAAAAAAATTGACAAAACCTTTCGAGTAGGGTATCAAAATAAAGAAATAAAAGAGGATTACGAAAATAGATATAGTTTATAAATAGTCTAAAATAAAATAAATAATAAAAAATTAGGAAACCCGACAGCGTTTATTAAATTCTGAAAAGAAAGAAACAAGTCCAGTAATTTACACAGCGACTTTAACTATCGGGATCCATTAAAATCTTAACCGACTCAAATTTTAAAGTCACTATGTAAATTACTGGACTTGTTTCTTTCTTTTCAGATTTTATTTAACACAGTCGGGTTTTTATTTTTTTAATTATTTATTTTTTGTGTGTGTTGAGTAGCAAAGACTAACAAATGAAACATCATTAGTATGCGAATTTTTAAATTCGCATTATACATAATATGGCCGATATTGGAGATATCGCTTCATGTGCGGAATGGAATACTTTATAACACTATAATTGTAAGTCGAAGAATAAAACTAATACATACAATTTATCAATCTCACAATCTAACCGTAGCATCTAAGTATCTTATAAGCTAGGCGATTATCTCTACAAATAATTATTGCAAACATTAATATTCTAACACAAATCAAAGTAAATAGTTTATAATTAAATAGGCTTTATTAGCAATAAATGTCTTTTTATTTATAAAATCTAATATTTTTATCTATAAAAAATATCTTAAAAATAGGAGATTAAAAAAGATAAATATTAAAATAATGCATACAATAAATTCAATGTATAATTTTAATTATTCTATTATTAAAGGCATAATAATATTGTAATTTATAATACTAAACAAAATACACAGGATCTTATAGTAAGTGAGCACATAGATATGAATTCTAGAATATTTTAAAGAAATAACTATCACTTATATTTGGTGAATCAAATTAATATTATGAAGAGCCTAAGATAAAAAAAAATTTTCGCCCATAAAAATCTTCTTCTTCTATGATTTAATAAAAACATAGACCCACTGGTTCACAAAATTGAAGTCTTTTATGCTACTCTAATATTTTATCTAATAAAATTATGCTATTAAAATTTCAGCTTCCTACTTCATTCCTTTTCATCTGGGTTTAAGCTAAAAATTTTGATTATTTGTTAAATATTTCACATAGCGTTATATACTTAAAACTAAATTTAATTCTTACTCAAATAAATAAATTTCCTGATTAATACACCATCTTTTGGCATTATTTTCCTGATTTTGTATTTACTGTCATGATTCCTTGCTCAGCTAGAAAAAAATAATTAGATAATTAAATTATTAACACTACTTAAAAGAAATTGTTGTAAATTTTAACCTCTCTATGTGCTGTATTTACTTCATGGAACATATTATGTGAATTTATTATAATATTTGTTATTATTAAAACTCATTTAAATAATGCTACAACAAAATTTATTATTATTCTTATTCAGACAAATTGTTGTCTTTAAATTTGTGTAAAATACATGAATAAATTTGAAAATTTTATATAATAAAGTTTTTTCTTTATATTATTAAAGAGATTAAAATCATCTTTTTCTAACATTTTGTAAAGATAATTTTTAATTGATGTGAAGAACTTTTTTTTCTTTATTTACTTGTCAATACAATTCTAAGATTTAATAAAGATAAAAAATTTATTGTGTCGATTACTATTTATGTGAAAATGAAGAAGTTAATTGTATTTTGTTATAACTAAATGAAATCTCTGATAAAACAAAAATAATTAATTTAGCATGACAAAAATAATTAAATTTCTGATAATTCTACTTTAACTTTAAATTAATTATCATTAATTTGCTCTATTGACGTGTGCAATAGCTGTGAAATTCTTCACTCTGAACGTTATTGTTTTAAGCGTTAACACATAACAATACCTTTAAAATTTTAAATGCTCGATACTTAAAATCAGTTTGATTCGTCTAGTGCGACCCTTGGAGTTCACTCGAATAACATCCCGGTTTAATAAAGAGTTATAAAAAACTCGACTGATTCGAATCGACTCGACCGTATGTCACGAAATTCTTTTCAGATCATATTGCTGTTAATAAGCTTCGATCGATACCTGAACGAAGTGGATAGTAACAACAAGTTACTATAGTAACTTTTTTAATGATCTATTTTTTCAATAAAACAAATTTTAAATAATAATTATCGATTATTTTTACATTTTATAGGCGTAGATAAAGTTTTGTACGATACACGTGATTATTTGGGGCTCAAAGCTAAGGTCGATGCGGTCCATCAATTTTTACAACTGAATTAGTTCTGCGCTCACACACTAACAATTGTATCACTCAACTGAACCACCAACCTTCTTGTTGACACACACTTTAAAAGTCAATTTACAAATTATTATTATTTCAAATTTACATACTACTTCTCTTTGAACGCACATAGCAAAACAGGTTGGTAATAATATTTTGACTCAATTCTACAGCCACAGAGAACTCCTCATAAACTTTTCAACCAATGGAACGGAATATTATTATTTGACGTATATCTGGTACAGGGCCACCAAATTTCTGATTTTTTGTTTTGTGATTTTGCCTATTGTGATTATATTTCTTCATGCTACATACAATTTTTGTGTCTTTTATCTTAAATAGTTAATCAGAAATAAAAGTGTATTGTTTTTCTATTGGTTCATTGGTACTTTCTTAAAACTATATATATATTTGTAGAATTATAAACATAAATAATTATTATCTCATGAATCAAAAAATAAAAATAATAGTAATAAAACCCTAATCAGATAAAATAAAATAAAATAAAAAAATACTTTAGACACGCAATAATATTAATAATAGAGAATTTTATTTGGATTGTATGGTATAATCTATTATTATTCAATGTAGTCCATTTGCAGATAAATGAATCGTTTTTACTATGGATAATCGTGAAATAGATTCAAAGCTATCGTAAACGTTTTTAATTTATTTCCAACTAGAGTGATACCCACCCCCTTCGCTGGGTTTAAAATTAAAGATTGATAAAGATTGCTCTCGCTTATACCCTTTCTATAACACTGGAAATAATGGTAAGGATTGTTTAACACAAGTAAAATAAATATATGTATGGTTTTCTATTTTTTTTAAATGTTAATAGTCGTAATTATTTATTGAGTATATCCGAAGAGATGACCGTGAAATATTTTATATTGACTATTTTTACAGAAATCTGTAATTTATGGTAATGTCAAATTAAATTAATTAAAAAAATTTTTTTTATTAATATACCTTTATAAATTATATCGCATGTGTTATTCTGATATATCAGCCATATTGCTGTACAGTTTAAAAAAGCGTAACAAACAAACAAACATGCTTACTTTCGCATTTATAATATATAGAGATAAGTAAAAATTTGTTTGAGAATGTAATAGCGTTATTGAGAGGAGGCAACCCCAAGAACTCCCGAGTAACATGTTTGGAATCATTTTCATCGCAATTTACCGAATTGTGAATTTAGTATATTTAAGGCACAGTATTTTCATAAATAGGAATTTCCTTTAATTTTGAGACGATTCATCTAATTGAAAATGATTCAAAGAACTTTTAATACAATTTGAATGAATATCAAATAAATTGTTATCATTTTGTTCATAGAGGTTAATCAAACAGACAATAAATTATTTTAACAAACAAAACAAAACAGAACGATTTTATGAGGTCAAATACGGAAAAGAATTGTCAAAGAAATAAATATATATTTTTTTAAATATATAATATTTATTAATTTTAATATTCATATTCATCAATTATTTAAAGTTTTTACTCATGAATAGTGTGACAAATATTATTCATTTAAATAAGAGAATGTTAGGTCTTTCGATTTGTACATATACAGAATGTTCAATTTACATCTAGAAATATTAATATCACGAGTATGACAGAGTACATGCGTTAAACAATGCATCTAAGTAATAGGTATTATAGGTGTTATATGAAATTGCAAAAGTGATTTGTGTCGTGGCTTATCTGTTGTAGTTCATCTATTCAACTAAGAAACTCCCACTCTCGAAGTGCCTTACAACTATCTCAACACATATCGGAGCTTCAACACATGTATATAATACCTCTCACTTACACGCATTGCTTAACGCATGTATTCTGTCATACTCGTGATATTTATATGCCTAGATGTAAATCGAACATACTGTATAACAATTCATTCAACCGATTTCAACGTCTGACTTGCCTAATCGTTTCCAGATCATTTTCTGCATCAAAAAACGTTACAACTACATTGTGAGTAGAAGCACCTAGCTGCTTGAAGAAGTTATAATTATTAATACCTGATCGGTTTGAAAACTTAAAGCTTGCTGGAATAATTGCTCCTTTTCCTAATTAGTTGTAGTAAGAATAACTGAAATTTGTAAATTGAAATTATTAACATATATTCAAGAATGTTAAAACCTATTACAAAAAATAAAAAGGCAACATCACACAGTATTTTAAAGCAGTCATACTGGCTGTATTCGATGTTGATTATGTTAGTGGTACGTATATCACATGGTATGCATGTCACTTCTCAAGAAAAAACCGCTTAACGTTGCTAAAGAAGTTTTTACTTCAAAAATAAAAGAGCCCTCAAATTGTACAAAATTTTTCGTTTTTGATCAGTCTATCGAATAGTTTTCGAAATTTTTTTTGTCAGTCTATCGAATAATTTTTGAAAATGAGGATATTCTTAAATCGTAACGCCTTTCATATTGCCTCGTCTCTCGTTCCGCATCACGATTCTGCGAAACATCTGAGGCAAGTAATCGAATAACCTTAAAGAATAAACTTGCAACAAACATAATTATTTTATATGTTATATTATTATAATTTTTAATATTCATTATTATTTTATTTATTTTATTTAATATTATATTATTTTATTTTATTTTTTAATGTATTGTTGTTTGACCTGTGTGTATATATGTGAAACAACAAAATTAGATGCGCATGCTTGACATCATGTTTTATAATAAATTCCGTTCGACATGACTCATGTGGGAATTTATTGTATACACACACTTATATGATAAACTATATACACAAATTATAATTTATTTAAAATTATAATTTTTTATGTATTTTATTTTTCAAAAATAATTAAGTAATTAACTTAATATTAGTTTATTTTTTTGTGGTTGATGGAATTTTGTATGCATAATTTTTAATTATTTATGGTTTGGTGTTTTTTTTATTTATTATACCACCATGTATATAAAATATACCAAGGTATACTAAGTTTAGACCCAAGTTTGTAACGCTTAAAAATATTGATGCTATGAACTAAATTTTAGATGTTCATAAAATCACCTAATTAGTGCATTTCCGGTTGTCTGTCTGTCTGTCATCACGATTACTCAAATACGAAAAGAGATATCAAGCTGAAATTTTTATAGTAGGCTGAGGATGTAAAAAGTGAAGTCGAGTTCGTAAATGAGCAACATAGATCAACTGGGTCTTGGGTCCATAGAACCCATCTTGTAAACTGTTAGAGATAGAACAAAAGTTTAAATGTAAATGTTCCTTATAAAAAAATAAACAACTTTTGTTTGAAATTGTTTACCCGTGATATCAGTTATATGTGTGTAACATGTATGTATGAGTAATGTAACAGAGTAATCAACACTGTTTATACTTGGTATTTCAACAATTTACTCAGTCAATTGTTTGTTTTCACTTGTTTAAACTTAAGTTTGATTTATAAAAAATGTATTAGATCACAATTTAAGCAAGAACTGTTTTTTTGTTTTCGAAATGGATCTCGTATAATATTTTAAGCGAATGTTTTGACGGAAATTTTTTAAATAAAGAAAATTAGAAAAACAAAACTATGAAATTTGGAATTTTAACAAATTGGAATAATTTAATTTTTTTTCTATTCGCACCGTGCGCGAGTTTCGTTTCCATGACAACGATACACTACTTTAATTATAGAATTTTATAGAATTGTATGGAGGCATATATAATTGTATGGATTGCATTTATGACTTACATTGAGAATTTAATATTATTGTCTCACAAATTTAAATAACTAATTATTTAATTAATTTAAAAAAAAAAATATTTGTGCAATTTGATTTCTTATTTTCACAATTTTTAATGCATTAAGTTTAATTAATTAATGTTTTTCAATAATTGTAATTTGACATTTTCTATAACATTAACATGTAAAGAATTGGAAATTAGTCATAACAGCCTCCTTTATCGCCAAAACTGAAGCGCTGGCATCGTTTTTATTGTCCCTACCATGACTACATACACAACGAATAAAACCTCTCTACGAAGGTCACACTTGTGCATTGATAATATGTACTAGAATGGTATTCTAATTAATATTGTATTATGATCTAGCTTTACAGTCGTAAATGATTTCAGAATTCTTTTTAATTTTCGTTTAGTTGTAAATAAATTTAGGTACTTTACAATTTCTTTATACATGACTAAATAATTTTTAATAATATACGCGTGCTTAACAAATGCACTATTTAAAATGAACTAACTGATGTTATTGTTGATATATTTAATAAATAACAAAGAACCAATTGATTTCATTTAAAAATTCAAAACTCTTTTAACAAAATTTATTAAATACTCAATTTTCCAATTCAATAATTCTATTTTTTTGATTTAAATGAAATATTAAATTTAATGAATGAATGAAATCAATTCAATTGAATTATAAAACTAAATATTAAAGGCTATTATTATTATTTGTTGTGAACCAACTAAAAACGTGTTCATTTCTATTGCAGAATGACATGTTGTTTCAAGGTTTGAAAATATGGTTTTTTGATAAGTGGATCGTAATTCTTGATTTACAATAGTTTTGCCAATTTTTAACCGACTTCAAACAAAAACGGAGGAGGTTATCAATTTGACGGTATTTTTTTTTAATGTGTGTTAACTCAGAACTTTCGACTGGATGAACCGATTTTGGTCCCATTTCAATTTGGTCCAGTTCTGCAATTTGGACCAAATGCATTAGGTATGCACGGCAAGAAGAAATTGTGGAATATCACAATTTCCATGATTTATCCCTCGTTTTAAAGCTTATCGTGCTGGCTTACGAAAAATGGGCTCGCAATCTGAAAATGCTCCGCTTAGAAAAAAACAGACTAGAAAAATACTATTAAGATTTAATTTTGTTCAGTATGTAATTTGTAAATCATATTTGTAATAAAATTGCCTATAGATAAAAAGAAAGTCAATTACTGTTGACATTTATCACTTATATATTATTTCTTTAGCCACGGGTCGAGATAATTCTTTAAAATTTGGCGAAAAAATGGTACAATTTATTTCTTATTAAAAATTTCTGTAACGTTTATACTTTTGTATATTTTTCACAACGCTTCCACCATATTTCTCGTTCGTGTACCGAAAAATAATATGAGATAATTTTTAAGCGTCATCGACATGCTTTGAAAAACAAAAAAGTGAAGATAATAACTTTTTAATAAATATGTCAATGATCGCTAAATAAAATTAATTTGAACTAAAATACATTTATTTTTTTCATTTTTTTTCTTAATATTAATGAACTTATAAAAAGTACATTATTTAAATTTAAAATAATGACAATAATAAAAATAAATTAACAATTTTTTTTTTTTTGTACATACGTCATACCTAAATAAAATGATGTCATCAACACATATACACAAAATTACTGGCTATAACAGGATTAATTAATGGGTCACTACTACTACTACTAACTCAATATACAAAGACCATTTACAGAAGTTTCACGATCTAAAAAATTCTCTCATATTAATTATAATATTATTGTTTTATTGTTAATTATTAAGTTTGTAGTTGAAAATTAGTAGATTCACACCGAAAAGTGAAAAAAGAATTCTTTGTGGTATGATTTGAGGTGCTGTTTGTATATCGCCTGTAAATCTCTTGGAAATCGAATTACGCGCTATAGCTCGTGAAAAAATGAAGCGACCATATTAAAATTTTAACGTACCATGAGATGCAATATAATCTACCAGATTGACTTTAGAAAATAAAGTTGCAAGACAGGTTGTTAAATAAGACGGGAAAACAAAAACTTGCAATTTTCTCGGTGAACGAATATTAATAAGATATGAATATTTATCAGCAATTATAGAAAAAAGTGCCTAAGGTGTCGTGATTCACACGGTAACACGGTAGGAACTGTGTTATTTTCGTTATAATTATTGTATTTTGGAACTATGTTTCTTATCGAGCGATATTTGTTTGCTGGTTGGGAGTTAAATCAAAAAAATTGCAACAGACACCGAAAACCGACATCTAGGCTACCTAGGAAACTAAAACTTTTTAATTTATTCAGGTTGCCATGAATTTTGAGAAAATGCAAAAATCATTACATAATTGTTAATTTGAATTTTTATCTTTAAAAAAAAATTGAGTTGTGGAAATTATCAGAAGTTAAGGAAAACAGAGATAATTTAAAGTAAGTACAATGCCATTTTTAGGTTATGTCATAATAAATATCCTAATCAAATCAAACGAAATATACTCTCATATATTGGGTTGACTACTAAATCAGAAGTATATCTTTTCTAAACTAATACCACAATTATTTCATACAGTAAAAACTAAAAGTAGCTATAAAATTAAATTATTTAAAGAATCAAACAAGTATTTGAATTCTAAAATTAATACCTTAATTTTCCAGAAAAATATCTGGTATTTAAAAAAAGTAAGCGCTACATTTATAATGAATGTACTATAGTTCATACCGGGTGCTCACGACACGTCTCAATTTTTTTTTAATTCTAAATTTTTAAAAATCTCTTGTCGAACGATAGATAAGATTTAATTGCTGCAAAACACATGTTATTTAGAATTACTTAAATAGAAACTTCATCAGAAAATTGTTGGTTAATTTCTACATGATCAGACCCATCACAGCTTATTATTATTGTTTTATTGTTAATTGTTAACATTATTATTACAATTGTAAACAAATTTATTTTTGTTTTGTTATTTAAGTAATTTTTTTTTTTTTGCATTTAATTAGTATTCATTAAATGAATACTAATTAATCATTATGTTGTTTGTTGTTGTGTGTTATTTTACAAAGTAATCATTTTTGTTTGTAATTGTTTTACAAAACGTCATTGCATGGAGATTGAGATGAGAGAGAGATTTTAATTAATGATTATTTTGTAAACAGAACATAAATTACTAATAATGTATGTATGTACCTTTGCAATTTTTTACTCTGACATGATAAAATATACGTAGGTATATTTATTTACTTTCATTAGTGCAAAATTTAGGTCGATATTAAGTAGAACCACCTGGAGTATGAATAATTTTATATCCAGCTACCCAGCAATATAAATTACAACGATATTACATTTTTACGTTTTTTCAAAGATGAAGGATCAATATTTATTTGAAATTTTGGCAACAAATTACAAATCATAATAATAAAATATCGAGACGAGTCGTGGGACACCCGGTAGGAACTATATTCCTTTTTACCTTGGTACATTATAGCTGTGGCGCTTATTTTTTTTATTTACAAGATATTTTTCTCAAAAAAGATAATTTTAGAAGTCAAATACTTGTTTGATTCTTTAAAGAATTTCATTTTATAGCTACTTTTAGTTTTTACCGTATAAAATAATATTAGTAATATGTTAAAAAAGACATACTTCTGATTTAGTAGTCAACCCAATATATGAGTACCTTACGTTTGGTTTGGTTAGAATATTTATTATGATATAAAATAAAAATTGTATTGTAATAACTTTCAATTGTCACTGTTTTCTAACGTCTGATAACTTTCACAACTCATTTTTTTTAAATAATAAAACAAAAAATTTTGACAAAAATCACAAATTGACAGTTATAAAAAGACTTTTTGCATTTTCTCAAAATTCATGACAAACTGAATCGATTGAAAAAGTTTTAGTTTTCTATTCTAGGTAACCTAGATATTTTTTGGTTTTAACTCTAATAGCAAACAAATCGTTCTATAAGGAACATAGTTCCAATAAATTGTGAATTAAAGAACTAAAAGAAACACACTTTATTGCAAGTAAAAGTGGATAATAAACGAAATAAGTCGAAAAGATTAGATGGAAATGGAACTTACCGAAAAAACATTGGTACCTTAGGTTTTAGATATACCTTATTCAATATGGTCTGCTTCAGAAAAAAAGATTAGTTATATCTTGTTTCCTTAATGATATGTTTTTCCTTTTAGTAAAACTAACCCATTTTCATAAATCAATATCTAAAATATTTGACAAATATAAAATTATCGCATATACAGTGTGTCCAGTTAAACCAGCACCATATGGAAAACTTTTCTATTATTTGTTTTATAAAAAACAGTTATTTTTGATGAAAAGTTATGCGTGGCCCAAAACGAAGAATGATATAATCAGATATCAATTTTAGCATTCGAACAAGGTTTGTCGAGAAATGTAAATTTGGCCCAAGAGTAAAGTACCTTTATGTTTTACACTATCGACAATTTATTGAGAAAAAATTGAAAACTACGGTCGGATATCCAATATTATAAACCAAGCTTGAAAAAACTAATTAACTTATACTTACTTAAGTTAACTTAAGTTCATTTGTTATCTTCTGTTTTAATTTTCATTTGTGTTCAAGTTGATTGACTTGTAGACAAATTAGATAGAATCCTAGATTAAATGTCGATCTGTAGAGATATATCAATGGTATCTGACCGAAGTTTTCAATTAGAACCGACTTTTTGTAATAAGATTATCGGTATTGTAAATAATAAAGGTACTTGACTACTGAGCAAAATTTTTTGACAAACCTCATATACTAATGCAAAAAAATGATATCGGATTATATTATTTTGCTTTTTAGGCCATGGAGAACTTGTTTTCGGCAATAATTGTTTTCCTTAAAAAATAAATAAACTAGTTTTTCATATGGTGCTGATTTAATTTGACATACTGTATAAAATAATGTAATTGCATAACATTACAAATATTTCAAACTATTATAAAATTATGATGTTTTTATTCAATTAAAACTATATATGTAGTGAAAATATTCCATAATAGTGAGAGATGGGTCAGGTCATCATGATCATATCTCTCTCTATGTATAGTATTTATAAAGTGCCGTTAACCTGTTGACCGTCAATAAAATGTGTTTGGTTTGGTGGTATTAACTCTCTGGTGGTATGCAAAGTCAACAATCATGTTAGCGGAACAGTTAAAACAACCAGTTTTTGAAATTATTAATTATTCAATGTATTATTATATTTTATTGTGTGTAGGTTTTTGAAAAATAAAAAAGTTCGATTTATTTTTATAGTTTTTTTTTTTATATAATTGACATAGTTTTGATTTTAAACAATTAAGCATCAAAAGAAGTGCCTTTTTCTTGTGCAAAAGTTTTCGCCACAAATAATTTTTGTTTTTGTCTTACAACTTTTTTCCCTAAGAAAACTTTCATATCGGCCTCTTTTTCAAGAGATATCGAATATTTTTAGAGCTTTAAATTGATAAATATTCGTTGGGAGCGAGATTAAATTAAGAAGATAATTGAATAAAAAATTCAACAAGAGAAATTTACAAAATTTAAAAAACCTCCGACAAATTTTTTGGGTACGGAACTCTAAACTCGCATTTGAAACATAACACTCTCCATTAAATTGCCTTTTTCTTTAAAGCCTTTTCCAAACTGATCCGATTTGGAAGATAAGCCCCAATTTTTAGTTTTTTCGGATACGGAACCCTAATTTCGCACTTGAAACATAGTTTAGGACACTCTCCATTAAATTAACTTTCAAACAAAACAAAAGTAATCAATATCGGTTCATCCGTTTAGGCGCTACGATACCAGAGACAGACAGACACACACACATAGCGGTCAAACTTATAACTCCCTTTTTTTAAGTACGGGGGTTAAAAATAATCTTTCTTGACAGTCAACAAAGCCTTGAAACTAAGACTTGGGTTTTTAACCAAAGATAGCTCATTCTTTCGTATGGCGACTTTAATGGTTTTAGAGAAAAGCTTCATTAAAGAGAATTTTCGATAAAATTTGTTAAGCACAACCTTAACACAGTCTCTCAAATTTTTAATAGTTTCGAAATAACTATCAAATTCTACTCCTGGCCCTTGGACTATAATACATATGCAAATTTTATTAGAACTACACATGCGCATAAATAACCTTTTATATATTCCTTAGAAAGTTCATGACATTTAAAAGGTCATTAAAACACAAAAAATGATATAATCAATAAATAACCTGATATATCACAATTTATACTTATATAATTATTATATTATTAATATTTGTTATTGCTCTTTAATTAATAATATTCGATTAATTAAAATAAAAATACAAATAAATTACATACAAATGAAAATCTCAAAATTAACATCGAACGAAATATACAAAAGAAACAATTGGTGTCATTGTAAAAACTTCCGATTCATTCCAATTAAGGCCTGCAAAACAAATCAAAATTTAAAAATTGTGACTATTGAAAGGTCCTATATTATTTATCATTATTATTGTCTCGAATTTATTATATTAATTAAAATAAAAATCAGTCAGTTGTTCCAATTTTTTCAAATATAAAATAATAAATAAATGACATAATAATAGTGAATGATTTATATTAATATAATATTTTCAATATTCATTTATTTTAAATGATATTTAATTAACAACTGTCATTTTTATATGAATTGATTTATGTGATGAAATAAAATTAAAAAATTCATTAAAATTTAAAAAAAAAAATTGTTTGTTTTAATAAATTAAAAAACTTTGGTATTTTCCAATTGAATTAACTAACATTCTTTAAAATTTTTTTTGTTATTTTTTAAATTAATTTATTTTCTTCTTTTTTTTCAGGTACGTTTTAATTTGAATCTATTATTTGCTGAATAAAAAGGATCTATGGCAAGTTTGGTAAGTTTAGAGAGATTGAATTTATCTTTCTGTCTATTATTATCTATTTTGCGATAACCCGTGCCTTAAAATAGAACTATGATACCGCACTTAAATTGAATTTCAGCAGGCGTTGAATAAATAGTTAGATATTAAGAAATCACAGTAATTTACAACAGTACTATTCAAATGTAGGAATGAACTGGCTAGTGAAAAATAGTCCAATGTTGTAGTCATTCGACAGACCATAGTCATTAAGCCTGCGTATGACGTCCATATTGAATGGTTGATTCTGCAGCTTTCCATCATATTCAGTTTTGATAATATAATCGTGGCAAATTTCAATAATTAACTATGTTCTTTAATTATTTAAGCTGTTTCTTAGTCTATGAGACCATTAAAATTTTTCCAATTTACAATTTTCTACAAATAATATTCGAGATTCAAAGCCATTGATAATGTAACACCACCTTTTTTGATGAATTTTTATTGCAACGAAGATTGACAACCCTGAACAATGACGGTCCATCTTCTTACAATCAACTGCTATAACAATAAACTTTACAACAGAAATTAATTTTTGAATCTGAGAAAAAAATCCATGTGGAATAGGGAATTTGAAATTAAATAAACAAAAATCTTAGAAACCTCCGTCCAAACCACGAACATAAACAAAACCTGTATTTTACAAGTGAAAACAAACAATTGACTGAGTTAATCGTTGTAATAGCATGTATAGACAGTGTTGATTACTCTATCACATTACACAT
Organism: Chrysoperla carnea; assembly: GCF_905475395.1. Taxonomy (NCBI): domain Eukaryota; kingdom Metazoa; phylum Arthropoda; class Insecta; order Neuroptera; family Chrysopidae; genus Chrysoperla; species Chrysoperla carnea. The sequence continues at coordinate 34,743,247 of NC_058339.1, forward strand.
ATACCTTTACATGTCACACATACATAACTGATAATCCCACATTAATACATACTATAAAATTTGCGTTTTAATGTGTGTCCTCGTGAGTAAATAGTGATATTAAAAAAATGTTTCAAACAAAAGTTGTTCATTTTTTGATAAGGAACATTTTTTATATTTAAACTTTTGTTCTATCTCTAAAGGTTTACAAGATGCGTCCTACGGACCCAAGACCCAATTGACCTATGTTACTCATTTACGAACTCGACCTCACTTTTTACATCCTGAGTGCGCTGTAAATTTCAACTTGATATCTTTTTTCGTTTTTGAGTTATCGTGTTCACAGACGGACGGACAACCGAAAATGGACTAATTAGATGATTCTATGGACACCTATACCAAGATATTTTTCATAGCATCAATATTTTTAAGCGTTACAAACTTAGGACTAAACTTATTATACTATGTATATTTCATATATACATGGTATAATAAAATTAAAACAACGCAACAGATGGTCTCATCTCATGTTCATAATACACCAATAATAATAATTATATTTATAAAATCATTAAAAAATAACCAACAATAATACAACATTATTTTCTAATAATGATTTTGTAAAAAAAAAAAACATAACATAATACATGTTAATATTAATAATACAACACAATGTGGTTAAATCAATGAACCTAAATCTGACAAAAATAACACATGTTTTATAAACCAACTTTATATGTATGTACATGAGTTTATGTATTTACTATTTATGTATGTATGAATGTGGTGACACGAATAGAGTGTCAATTCACTAACACATCATTTACCGGTAATTAAAACCGCTTATTTACCACAAAACCATACCCATAATAAAATATAGGTAATATTGTGATGTATCTCTATGTATGTATGTGTATTACATATGTGCTATATACCGTGTGCCAAACTTAATCTGGGTGAGTGGGTATATCAGAAACGTGGAATCAAAACAAGTGAAATTTGCAAAATTTAAAAACCCCTGACAAGTTTTTTCGGTTACGAAACCCTAACCACGCATTTGAAACATATATAAGAACTCTCCATTAAATTACCTTTTTCCTTAAAGAATTTTGAAGATCGTCGCCACTTTTTTAATTCTTTTCGAATACGGAACCTTAAACTATCACTTGATAGCTAAGAACACTCTCCGGTAAATTATATTTCAATCAATACCAAAAAACTTAAAATCGGTTCATCCGTTGAGGCGCTATGATGCCACAGACAGACACACACACACACACACACACACACACACACACACACACACACACCCATCAACACATAACAGTCAAACTTATAACACTCCCTTTTTTTAGTTCGGGGGTTAAAAATGTTCTCAATCGAGTCGTTTCGACCGTTTAGGGGCTACGATGCCACTGAAAAACACACAGACGCACAGATAAATCCTTTAAACTTATAACACTCCTTAAAATAATATCAAAGTGATGGCTAAGGACATCAGATGAGATTAAAAAGATACTTAGAGAGTTATCCTTTTTTGGGACAAATTTTTGGAAATATTTTAATTAAAATTGAAATATTTGAGTTGACATTCTTCTTTTGAATTACTTAATTATTTTACCCTTTCACTTTTCGAAATGAATTGAACTAGGTTTATTTGACCATTCATTTCCATAGTAATTATTTATATGCCATGCCTTTTCCAAACTGAATCGATTTTGAAGATCATCGCCAATTTTTTAGTTTTTTCGGGTACGAAAACCTAAGCTCGCACTTCAAACATAGCTAGGAACATTCTGCGTTATATTACCTTTCAAAATGAAATCCATAAAAAAATTAAAATCAGTTCATCCGTTCAAGCACTGCGATGCCACAGACAGACAAACATACAGACACACATACATAGCGGTTAAACTTAAAACACCCCTTTTTTTAGTTCGGGGGTTAAAAACAAATGTCTCTGACATCAAAAAGATTGAAAATTTGTATGTGAATTGAGCTTGGTCAAGAATGTGTCTATTTTTCATATAAAATATATATATTCACAATTATAAGGCTTTGCACATCTCTATAGACCTCCAAAATGAAGGATAAAAATTGGTATATCAGTTGGATTAATGTTAAAAAGCGTCTCATGGTTGAATCAACTCTTTAGCCTTCATTTCCGCCCTTTGCGTAAACATTTCAAACTTTCAAGTATGAAAACACAAAAATCCTATTTTAATGAAAAGCATTTAACAATTAGAATCATTATAGATGATAACTAAAAGTGACTTTAGTCCCGCAGTTATTTTTTCTTGTAAAAATATAAAATTGAAGTTTTACTGCTTACGTAATGTCGTTTTTGCCGTTTAATGTCGTAAACATAATTAAAATTTTCTTATCAATAATTATCATCCTATTCGTTGTGTGCGTAGTCATGGTAGGGATAATAAAATCGATGCCAGCGCTTTAAGTGAAAAATTTTGGAGATAAAGTGGGCTGTTATGACTAATTTGCAATTCTTTACATGTTAATGATATAGAAACTGTCAAATTAAAATGATTGAAAAACACTAATTAATTAAACTTAATGCATTAAAAATTGTGAAAATAAGAAATCAAATTGTACAAATATTATTTTTCAAATGTTAATTATCGTAATTATTTATTTAAATTTGTGAAACAAGAATATTAAATTTTAAATGTAAGTTTTCAATGCAATCCACACAATTATATATGCATCCATTAATTCTATAATTAAAGTAGTGTATCGTTGTCATGGAAACGAAATTCACGCTCGGAGCGAATATTTATTATTCAATCACATTATTGAAGAGAGAGTTTTATTATTGGTTTAATGACGATGTTGGTTGGCTCTCGTTGGGTTTGGTTCATTGGTTGATTCACACACAGAACACAGCACAGTTCCCATTCAATCAAACATACAATTTTATAATAATAAATAAATACCCTTCTAATAACTAACTGTTCAGTAATGATATTCTGTACCGTGTACTCTATGTGTACCCACACAGTCAGTCAAGTCGATTGATTATGTTCATGACATTTTAATCATTTGGTGGTGGTGCATGGGTGGGTGCTTCATTCTAAGCTGATGTGTCTGTTGCTGTCTATGTATGTATGTATGTATGTGTCTGATGTAGTCTCATATACAGACGCAACGACGGTCGACGGATGGGAATGATTATTATTTAGGAGGGTTAATAACATTATTAATAAGTCGTATTATCATTTATTGGAAATAAGTTTTTATTTCATTTTTTCATAAATATTGTTGTTGTTAAATTTATTGAGAATAAAATCGTGGTGTATTCAGAAGTGTGTCAAATCATTAAAATGAATTGATTATTAATTGTGTTGTATTTTAAAAAGAAGTGATTAGTCAAACGATATCACGTTCTTAATTGTTTTGCAAAATTCACATTTATCTATCTTGTTTATACCTATTGATGAGCTTGCAATCGTGGTTTTGCAAAGCTAAGAGCCATCAATCTGCATGTTGTCCCAAAAGTATGGAATCACCTGGAGATCTCGCAGAGTCAGCGTGGAAAAAAATTGAAAAATATCGTATCGGAAGTATTTTTTACGGGAAATAAAATAAGGACCTTGGTTTTGACCTTGAACCTAACCTTAAAGCTATAGCGAACAAAAATCAATTTTCCAAATGCGAACCCTTACTTTTTATTGCGGATTTGGAAAAAGCATAATATTTTAAGTCCAAATATGACTTTGATCATGACCTTCAATGTCAATCCAAGGTCAAAGATCTTATTTCATAGGAAACTCTAAGACAAGAGAGACAATTCTAGTATGATATTTCTCTTGTTTTATTTCCTGCTGTCTCTGCGATATTTTCAAGGGTTTCCATACTCTTAGAACACCCTGTATATAGTTATGTAGAATTCTGTCCACTATAACCATGTTTATATCCACAAAAATTTACATTTTGGTGTGATTTGTGATATGGGTCGAAACAGAAAGAAGTGCTCTCAATTACACTTTTATACTGAAAACAGTCCTTTAAAATACAGTTAAAATGGGTTACTGGGTTTTCCAGCAAAAATTACTATCTAAAACATACTATCATTCATGAGAACAGCAAATGTTCTTCTAAAAAAAAATTTACTTATCATTTCTGGTAACAACCGTATCATTAACGGTTTATTTTGAAGGTATCACAAAACAATGTCTTCAAACATTTGTAACCATCTGATATAATAAAATTAAAAAATAATATAGTAAATAATGATGGTCTTTATTTTTTTTATTTATAATACTGAACTTTTCCCATACTGACGCTTAATTTTGAATATTAAAACCCGATAAAAGAAAACTAAGAATTTTGAAATCTAAAACACACAATCTTAATAGTTTTGATTTAATAAGTATATATGAGTGAATATGGACAATTTTGTAATTTCGAGCATTTGTAATAGTTTGTGATTCACAAAATAAAAGCTTTAGTCATTGGACAAAAACAGAGAAGCTTTCATCTAAATTCTTCTTCTTTCCTAAACTGTTGGAATAAAATTATCTCACTATGTTTCAATTTCAACGAAAATATTTTCTCTAAAAATTACAATTAACAAAACCATACAGGATGACTATAATGCTCTCACATTAAATTTTCACAAACACCCTCGTTAGCAAAAAAGGTCAATACAATTATTTGCATACACCCCAAAAAAAAACCTGAATTATCAAGGTACCATATTAAAATTTTAATAATAATAATTATGCTAATTTTTTTAAAGTATAACATACTAAAATGAAATTAATCAAGATTAAACCTTTAATTAATTTTATAAATTTAATAATAAATAAAATTTTTTAATTTATATTTGATAATAATTTATCCGATCCAATTTTATATATAAATTTAACATATCAAAAACAGTACATATTGTTAGTTCTATAACATGTCAATGAAAAACAAATTTGTTAAATATTGACAAATTGAAAAGGTAGTGTGAAAATGAATTATGTGGAAAATCACATACATATAACAATATTATTTTACATTACACCTCCATCATATCAACTCAAACCTTTAATTATTTACCATTAGATAGGTGTAATGATTAAATTCCGAAATGGTATTTATAACATCAAATACGTTATGTTTTAATAAATCTATCATGTGTACGATGTAAGTAAAAGACAAAGTGTGCACGTTTCGGTAGTAGGAATAAGATTCACTGCTCCCACATTCCAACGTATGGCCTAATTATCCTATTTTTATTACCTAATATACACATGATCTATTCAATGTGGACGATTCCTGGGCCAGTGAGTCTTATATCCACTACCGAATCGAGTACACCTTACTTTTTATTTGCATCATGTATCATAAAGATGTAAAATCATAATTTGATTATAGTTAAGTTTTGATCATAATCCGTAATTTCAGTTTTATCGAAAGCTATTTTCTATAAACAGAATTGGGGTCTTCTTTGAATCACCATATTTTCATATTAATGCGAGTAAATTTTGCAAGACAGAATTCAAAGAAATGTGCTAGCCTAAGATTCCGTCTCGAAGGTCTCTTGGTCTTCTAGTATGATTCTTGCAACAGTTTTTATTTTAACTTAAGCATAATTACAAACTTGTTTGTTAGGCATTCGCCGTAATGAGTTTTTTCCGTTACGGCGGTTTATTTGACTTTGGTTATATCAATAACTGATGCTAGGATTCTTATTTCTTAATGAAACTTTGAACGAATTTTCTATTGGTCTGATCACTTTTACAAAAACAATTTGTTCTATCTCTAACGGTTTACAAGATGGGTCCTACAGACCCAAGACCCAATAGACCTATGTTGCTAATTTACGAACTCGACCTGCCTTTTTACGCCTTAAGCATGCTATACAAATTTCAACTTGATATATCTTTTCGTTTTTGAGTAATCGTGATGACAGACGGACAGACAGACGACAGAAGCGTTACACACTTGGGACTAAACTTAGTATACCTTTATATTTATATTTCATATATACATGGTATAAAAGAGAATAAAACGTAGTCCTGTAGTTTTTGCGAAACTAAGAACGTGGGCTTAACCTTGCCGTGTTGATATATAGCCTAAAGAATTGAAATCGTTCACAGTTGTTTAAATATAATTTGTCCACAATATTGTAAATTATAATTTGTTTGGTTTTATTCTAAAAGACTGGCTTTAATTTATCTCCGACATAAACTTGTCAATTATATTATGGTAGTATCATTTGGCTAGTTGTCAATGTGTTTACGGGAAATGAGGTATAAATAAATAAACTACAAAACCTGTTGGGTTATTAATTTTAACCGGGCACATAAAATTAGTTCGATTTGTATATGAAAATTAAATAATGATTTTTCAATCAATGGTAATGCAAATTTTATTGTATACATAATCCAAATAGCTTTATCGTCTCTTTAAGAGAGTACAAAACTTGTACATAAACTGAAAAGACTGTAATAATGAAGTTCAATTCAGTATAATATTCACTCAAATTCGAAAATTAATGTGTTCATGACATTTGCAGTTTCAACGCCACAAAATTCAACTTAACTCATGTAATATGGATTGCTTGCAATATATCGTAACATTTGTTTTACAAGTCTTAAAAAAATTATGTATTTATCGCTTCTTAAAATTCCAAATAAATAACTTCAACATTGATTTTTTTTATCATTATAGACCACAAGCAAATTAAAAAACCAAATTATAACATCACCGTCCAGACTTTGTATATATATGTGCTTTATGTCTATTTTCGAATAATAAATAAAAGACGAGGTGAACCAACACCCAAAAAATTGCATCCCGTTAAAATGTAAGAAATTTCAAATGTTATGAGAATAGATTTTTCGAATTAAATGTCGATTTTTACCTGATTTTCTAGATCAATTTTGTATTAAATAAATACGAATTTCGACTAGATTAGCCAATTGCATAATTATTCATACAAAATTGATCTGGGAAATTTGAGAAAAAATCGAAATGAAAATCATACTACAAAGAGTGTCGTTTTTTCAGTTGATTTGTAGGATTTGGTACCTCATCAAAAATGAAAATGGAACTTTTATAGGATCACTCTTGTGTCGTCCGTCATTCTGTTTTAGCATATTTTCTTCAAATCTCTTTACTGTCTTCATGGCACAGAAAAAAAATTTTTTTACGTTTGTAGAGTTTAGTGTCTAAGTCATAAACATATAGCGTAAACAAACAAATTGTGACTGTCAAATGGAAGGCCTCGTCATAAGGAATTCATATTCTTCACCATTTAAAATTTTGTGGAAAATATAAAGTATTGGTCCTTACTTGTATTTTATAGAAAAAATTAATTTATTTAGATGAGTAGAACTAGTTCTTAGTATATCGTGTAAAATATTAAATTACAGAGGTCGTTAAGAAGAAAACAATTATGATTATCACAAACAATTTTAGGTCAAATGATTTGTGACTGTATTTAACAAAGATTATGAGATGGATCAAGTTAGAACACTTGAACTTGACCAAATTGTTTAATTAAAATTAGTTTTGAAATAAAATACAAAAATTGTCATGCTCAATTTAAAAATTATAAATAATTTTTAAGTATATATATATATATATATAGGTATATATATAGGTATATATATATAAATATTTTAATTAATAACAATTTATTTATAATAATTAATATAATAATATTATATATTTAATTATATGTAAATATTAATTTCATTTACGTATAAAATCCATATAACATCCAACATCCATATGAATTGAAACAAAATTGTTTATTTACAGAATATTATTTGATTTGAAATGTTTAGAGTTGTGTAGTAACAGATACATATCTATTTGTATTTGTTTCATGTAATTGTAGTTATAGTTATGGAAATTATAATTCAAGTCAGATATGACGTTCCTCTTAAATCGCACTTCCTTAGGATCATTTTCAGATCGTGCATATATATTCTTATAAATGTTGTTTTCAAGGAGGTAAATATTTTAATACTTCCCACGGTGCTCAATTTTGGAACGGACACCAAAAAACGACATCTAAGTTACCTAGGTTTATATAACCATCAATTTTTATTTTTTGTCAAAATTTTATGTTTAATCTTTAAAAAAAATTGGGCTGTGAATGTTATCAGAAGTTAAAGAATACAGAGATAATTAAAAGTAAGTGCAATGCAATTTTAATATTATGTCATAATAAATATCATAATCAAACCAAACGTAATATACTCATATATTGGGTTGACTACTCAATCAGAAGTATGTCTTTTTTATCCTAATACTACAATTATTTCATACAGTAAAAACTAAAAGTAGCTATAAAATTAAATTCTTTAATCAAACAAGTATTTGACTTCTAATATTAATACCTTAAATTTTAAGAAAAATATCTTGTAAATAAAAAAAGTAAGCGCTTAATTTATACCAAGGTACCCAAAGAAAATAGTTCCTACCGAGTGTCGCACGACACCTCCCGATCTTTTGTAATTTGAACGATTGAAGTTTGGATTTTTACAGGCTTTTATTTAACTTGCAATCTATATAACTGTGTTTGTTGGGGTGGAATCATGCAACTCAATTTTGAAGCAAGTATCCACAGCCGAATGAACTGAAATTTTGCATTTTTTATTTGGCGATTACGAGAATTCATAAGTTAGAAAACAATGGCAAATGAAGCCGTTGCGTTTACCCATTTTACTAGTATCATAAAAACGGCAAAAGGTGCTCATTTTAAAATCATATAGAAAACAATTATCGTTTTTAATAATTTGTCTTGTCTTTTTAGCAAGATTACCAGCCATTTCTAACAGCGCGTCAGATATTTTAGTAATAAAAAAGAACGATTTTAAATCATTTTAATGTAGCTGTAATTTTAATATGTTTTAATTCAAATTAAGGACGTACTTCATCTATTTTTAAGTTCAATAAGAAAAGCAATTCCTGATGTTGAGCCGTCTTAAAATAAACTGTCGAAAACTACGACCAAACAAACGCTCGAATTATAAGCCTTTTTTGAGTGTGAAGTTTTATACACTTAAACGAAAATTTGCGTCACGTTTAAATTGATGATACGGGTGTTTTAGGTGTATTTTACTGTATTAGATAGATAGATAGCATTCGATATGATTGCGTATATTACTATTTATTATACAAACACAATATTCACTATTTGATACTATTTGTTACTATTATTATTCAAATGCTCGTCAATATTGCAATAATATCAATTTTCAAATATTGTATTTATTTGTCTAAAGTTTATTATTAAAATTATATATGAATAATAATAATAATATTATTAATTATTATATTATATCAAATAAATTATTAATTTAATTTTACATCATATACCTATTAGCTATTTAATAATTAGATATTTTAATTTGATATGTTCCTTTTTCGTGGCAGTTTTACATTAATAATTTTTGTATTTCATCATGTACCTGGTTAAAATTTGACTATTTGTGATTTCTGAAACAAGTGACGAATATAGGTTGAACTGTATTTATACATGAAAATCACTGAAATAAAGTACTATACTCATTTCGTTTAAGGATCTTCCAATTTCCAAGAAAATCTTAAAATTTATTTTCGATCATTTGTCATTTTCAATTCGACACTAGTGAAATTTCAAATCGATACTATTGTATCGATAAGGTTTCAACTTCATTGTATCAGTATATTTTCAAATCGATACAAACGTACACGATATTGTATTGTTTTTGATTTATATAAAAAACGAGCAGATACCCGCCCGCTAGGCTGGGCAATTTCTTGTTTAGACTATCACGTTATCGCCCTCACTTATCCACCCTTTTGTGCACAAGTTAATGGATTTTAATTTTTTGGTAGGCAACTCCAACTTTTCTGAAAATGAAGTTTTGCCTATGATACTCGCTGACATTAACTTTCTGCAGGTCCAATCTTTAAATTTACCTGATTTTCATACTTTGTGGATCAAAATTACCCCATTCAATAAGTTTCACCAAACAAAATTTTTTGTTTGCCATTTCCTCGATTTTATCAAAGGGGTACCCCTTAAAAAAATTGCAAAAAATCAAAAAATTTTTGTATCTCCAATTTTGATAAAACTCAGTATACAAGGATTCGTCGAATAGTTTTTGAGATACGGACTAAAATCCATACAGATATTGAGATATCTCAGAAACGGCTTTCGATTCAAAACTCAATTTTTTACATAATTTCGTTGTAAATTTTCAAACATTAATTAATGAATAATTAAACAATAGTGAGTTAATTTTAAATGTCATACCTACGTTTCAAAAATATATCTGCTCGTCCAACTCCTGATTCACAACAACGATATTACGAAATTTTACATATAATTTCAAAACTTATTGGTCTTATATTGTAATTTTCACAATCATTTCAAAAAATTTTTCAAGGACTACACAAAATTTTTTAATTTTAATTTTTAAATTGAAGCTATAACAGTATCCTTATAATAATATCTACATTTTCTTCTAGTTAACATAAAATAATTTATTGTACATGTTTGTGTAGTTTGTATTATATTGTAAGGACCTAAATAATAATATAATATAATATTTATAAAATGAATTATTTCATATAAAATATATTATATATATATAATATGATTTAAAGTTCTATATAAAATATATTACGTACATATATATATAAATATACCTAACGTTACAATTGTGTGATATATTTGTAATAAATAAATTGTTCCGTAGATTTTAGTAATTATAAATATTTGACAGACCCTTTAGCAATTTATAATAACAACACAATATTATTTACTAAAAATATACAAGGTGAGTCAATGATCTCTACTTGGGTATAAAAATTATCCAGTTTAACTAAAACTTAAATCGAAGGCAGTTATTATATCGATTATGTTATTATCCTGGGAGTAACAAAGGAAGAGATTTCGTAAAGAATTCACTTACATTTTTGAAAAATAAATAAACAAGTGAAATTTACAAAATTTAAAAAAACCCCCGACCAAAGCGATTTTTTCCTTGTAAACCGATTGTTGGAAACTTAGCTATAAAATGTTCTCAATCAAGGCGGTTCGACCGTTTAGGGGCTACGATGCTACTGAGAAATACACAGACGCATAGAAAAACACTTTAAACTTATAACACTCCTTCATAAATCATATCAAAGTGATGGTCAAGGACATCAGATGAGATTACAAGGATACTTAGAGAGCTAACATTTTTTGGGACAAATGTTTGGAAATATTTTAATTGAAATTGAAATATTTGAGTTGAGTTTGTTCTTTTGAATTATTGTTTTGAATTACCATTCTACTTTTCAAAGTTAATTGAGCCCAGGTTTATTTGACCATTCATTTCCATAGTAATTATTTATATGTTAAAATTATACGTGATGCCTTTTCACAACTGTATAAATTTTGAAGATCATGCCATGCTCTAACTCTAAGCTTGCACTTGAAACATAGTTAAGAACACTCCCAGTTAAATTACCTTTCAAATGAAACGAAAAAAATTAAAATCAGTTCATTCGCTTAGGCACTACGATGCCACAGACAGACAAACACACAGACACACACACATAGCGGTCAAACTTATAACACCCCTTTTTTAATTCGGGGGTTAAAAAACTATTCGTGTTTTTCTTTCTGCTGAGCTAAAATATGTTGATTTCGAAGTAGAAGCCACTGAACTTGTTGCTATATCTCTTAGATATAAGACGAAAATAGACAATTCACTAAATAGAAACTTTTTCATCAGATTTATATCTATACATTTGCTTATTGGCCGAACAACTTTTAGTGCGGAAAACATGTGGTATTTTCTTTACACTTCTCTGGTTAATTGAGGTTATTTGAGAGTAATAATAAGTATTGTATTTTCATATTCATTCCCGTCATTGGTCAGAATTATTTAGGCGTATTTTTCTAAGAATTTATAAAGAAAACAATATTTTTGTTACACACGGTAAAATATAACACAATTAGTTGTTTGTAATACTACCATAGTTGTTATTATATGCTGTTGTTTTTGTTGTTGTTGTTGCTTTTGTTTCTATTTAGTTAATAACAATAAATTTTAATTGTTTTGATTTATATATTATTGTATTAAATAAATAAATGTAGTATTTGTTAAATAAAATGAATAAATAATATTATTATACACTAATTGTTAAGTACAAGTGTTTATCTGTAACGCAAACAATTTATTTTTAATTAGCTTGGTATGTTTTCAAGCTTAATAAAAAAACAACAAAAGTGAATTTATAGTTTTAAGAAACAATAATCATTAAAAGTAAAAACTAATTAACTAGTTAATTGTTAAAGCGTGGGGTGTGTTATCTGGTTAGTTTTGAGAAATAAAAAAAAATATAAAGATTTAATTGCCACTGAAAACCTCCCACGTTATTCTCAACTAATCAACTTTTTCTGAACAATTATAAGTGCGTAAAAACTTTTATTTTTAACGCATAAATGGTTAAAATTTCAATATTTTAAGCTAAACTGAAAGGTTTAAAACAATGTGAAAATTATAATTAAATTTTATTATTAAAGGAAAACAAATTGTTCATACAATTTAAATAAAAAAAAAAACAATCGAATTTGAACGAATGAGAAAAAAATCAAGTTAGTAGTATTATTGTTTTCATAACGTTTTAATACAGACGAAATTTTCGCCAAAAAGTACCTGTAATGGCATAGTAGTCCATTTTGAACATGGTAACGGGGCATGAAATATTTGAAGATAAAAATCCTGGAGAAAACATACAGGGAAAATATCCGTGAGAACAAATCCGCGAAATCTAAAATTAATAACAACCCATGAAAAAATAGTGGCTTTTTTTGACTTTTTACGTAATTATAAAAAGTCAATCACTGGCATAGCTACTCTAACCTCTTTTTCAGTTATCGTTTTTTACATTTATTTTGTTTTTTATTCTGTGTAGCTACGACATAGAATATGTGATTTGGTCATTAAGCTTTTAAAGCAAGATAAAAAAGCAACTTATAATCTCAACCTCACCCCCTTCATTTCTTTCTCAGAGATCTCTTTGGTTAAGTGATTTTCATACAAACTTTTCACCAGGAATAGATGTATAAGTGATATTTTCATAGAGGTAGTCTCGCAATCGCTTTCGAAATGATCTTGGATAGCAGAATAGGACAGTTATCAAATTCTGCTATCGAACTACGAAAGAAGCACTATGATGCGAAATTTGTCCCAAACGAGCAGATTTACCTGTAGAGAAATCGTATGGTCAGATCATATATCTCGATTAAGTAAGTAACCTTGATTTAAAAATCTTATGAATAACAAGTGAAAACAAACAATTGACTGAGTTAATTGTTGAATTACCATGCATAGACAGTGTTGATTACACATACATACATGGCTTACATATATAACTGATATTCCCGTATAATACATACTATACAATTTGCGCTCTCATGGGTAAACAGCGATGTTTACGAAAAAATGCTTCAAACAAAAGTTGTTATTTTTTTATAAGAAACATTGTTTACATTTAAACTTTTGTTCTATCTCTAATGATTTTTGAGTAATCGTGATGACAGACGGACAGAGAGACAGACAGACAACCGGAAATGGACTAATTAGGTGATTTTATGAACACCAATACGAAAATTTTGTTCATATTATCAATATTTTTAAGCGTTACCAACATGGGACTAAACTTAGTATACCTTGGTATATTTCATATACATGGTATAAAAAGAATTTAAAAAAATTTGAATACACAAAATTTGGGGATAATACACGGGAACGAACATATTTAAATAAACCATATTTACATTTTCTGTATAAATATTTGTTTAGATATGACTATATGATATAAATTATTACATCGACTTCGACTTCGGAGGCTCGTCACAAACTTAATTTCCTTGTGTGTATCCTACTTCAGTATATCATCTAGATTATTTAACTTTCTATGTTACTTTCTATATATAGAATTATATTAATTTAAACTTATATAAAGAACTGTATTCTACATTGGTTAACCATTACAGAAATTCAATATTCTCCACAAGCTTTTAATATGCCAATTTCCTTGATTTTTTTAGTAAAAGTCAACTTCCAGATGAAAAATCCTTGGATAATTGGAAACAGCCAAAGAAAACGAATTACAGACTCACCTATTTCGTTTTTAAAATGTTATGATATTCTTGCTAAGTTTTTTAAAAATAATGTCTTACCCGACTGTCAAGACTTTGTTTGTAAGTTTTTTTTTCTGCATGAAAAAAAAGACAAAATAGTGGATTATTGACACAAAATGGTAACACGTTAAAAAAAAAATTTACCTATAGAATAGGGAAATTAATAGGGGATTACAAAAGTATATATAAGTTATTTATTTGAATATAATTTGGAACAATAAATTGGTTTAAAAAGTTTTAATATAGTATAATAGTATAATGAGAGGTTTTTTTGGGATCCCAGACACTAAAAAGTCTAAAATAATAACTACGTCAAAGCCCTATAACATTGAGATTTATATAGATATTCTCATAAATTGGTGGGAGCGCAGATAAATAAGTTAAATGTATCTATTTATCACAAAAACAAATGTTCCTTGCGCTTCCATTATAACAACTCATTCCTTAACGTATTACATACAGGATATTTAATTTTGCAGACGGGAATTTTGTTAATATTTACAAAAATAAAATTTGTCCCGTTTTCCAAATTCAATACATTTTGATAATAGAATGAGCGTGGTAGTCAGTAATAAATTAACAGTTTTTTAGATCAGATCATATTTAGTTTTTCATATCTTATATATTTAAACGAGCAATTCTTGTATATATATATATATATATATATATATCAACGATCTTGGAAATGGCTCCAACGATTTTCACAGGGGTTTTTTGGGGCGATAAGTCGATCTAGCTAGGTTTCATTTATCAGAAATGTCCTTTTATCCGTCTTTTCATGAAAAATTCATCAGACATCTATTGGTGTATAACGTAGTTAATGAAATACAATGCAAATTATAACATAACAAAAAGGAGGCGTTTGAGTAGTCTAAAGTGAAAAATATGACTCTTGCTGACATCTATTGGCGAATAACCGAGCAAAGCTCGGTCATCCAGATATTCTATTCATAAACGGAAGTTTGACCCCTTTTAAATTCTTCGTTGTCCTACAATGAATGTCCATGCATTTTCCTATCATGAGATTTGGTAAATAGGAATTAATTTTATAGTCTTGAGCAATAAATATTTAAAGGAAATATTCAATATTATTACAAACAAAATTAATTAAAAAGGATATTTTAACAAAATTATAAAAATGTTTTGTAAATAATTTCAAAACCACATGTAGTATAAAATAAATATAATAAAATGATTAATAATTTTTAATAAGTAAATTTTTAATATATAAATTTTATTATGTAGGACACGTATTAGCCTGTAGGGATATTACAATGATTTTATCACATATTACTCCTACAATTAATACTTATTTACCATGTTAAACTTTCACCAAAAAAACTCATTTTATTTAATAAAATACGCAATTAAATGATTATACTTTGTAATATTTATTAAAATCAATTTTGATTTGTGTGTGTTGTCCTTAAAATAAAAACTTTTATAGAAAGTTTATTTTTAAAAAAATATTTAATAATATACTTTAATGATATCAATAAAAATGAATTCAAATATTTGATTTGGAAGATATGCGAGATCGATTTATTACATATTGAAAAGCAAAAAATCGCTCAAAATCTTTTTCAAAAGCATTCTTTTTTCCTCATTAAGCTAAAAAACTATAATAAATTCTAATTTTTATTTCTTTTTTTTTCAGGTATGTATTGGTCTAGTATTCATTAAAATTGCTTTTTATAGTGACCTTTTGAATTTTGGTAAGTAACATTTTAATCGATGTTAGAATGATTGCAGCAGAATTGATACCACAGAAAAAAGGAATCTAATATTAAGTAAACGTGTCCTTTTGATAGAAAATTATTCTTTGTTCTGTTCTAAATTCAATATCTGTTTTAATATTATGTGAAACCAAAAAGAAATTTTTCAAATGCAAAATTTATGATCGTGCAAAATCTGAATTAATTACCTATAAAATTGTTACATTTCAAGTCGTTTCGTGGTAGATAACATTGCCTAGTCAAGAAATATGTTAGTCGCGATTTATTCCAACGTTGATAAATGAGACGCCGCTTTTCCAAAAGTATTCAAATAAGCTTTGTTTAAAAGTAGTACATTTTTCAACGGAACATTTGTGAAAATTCATTTTAACATTCAAGATTTTAAAGGCTGAGGCTTAATGACCGCAGACATGATAATGATAGTCGATAAGATGGGAATTGACAAGATAAAAAGGAAAATGAATACAATTTAGAAGAATATAAAGATACAAAATTATCAGTCTCATTATTTCGATAT
Source organism: Chrysoperla carnea (assembly GCF_905475395.1). Lineage (NCBI taxonomy): Eukaryota > Metazoa > Arthropoda > Insecta > Neuroptera > Chrysopidae > Chrysoperla > Chrysoperla carnea. The sequence continues at coordinate 34,759,631 of NC_058339.1, forward strand.
TATCATTTCTACCTCTCTAAATCGACTAAAGAGATAAACAATTTTTTAAACATTTATTGTTATTTTATAACATTATTAAAAACCAATTCCTGTTTGATAAAAATAAAAAATACAAAAAAAAAGAATGTATATAAATAAAGATAAAAAAAAAGGTTATTTAACGCATATTTGAATACTTTATGGTTAAAATTAATCGAAAAAGACAACACAAAAGAGGATAAAATGTGAAAATTAAATAAACAAAAACACGCAAATTATAATTTGTATATAAAAAAAAAAATATGTATATAGATATAAAACGAAAAACGAAGAAAAATAACAAAAAAATGAAAAAAATAAAAATACACAAACGTTGTTGGTTAAGAATGAAACATTATACAGACGTCAAGGATGCCGGAAATTAAATTGTATGTTTGAAAAATAATTATTATTTCATATTTTTTACGAAATTGTCATGTTTAATTTATTAATATCATGTGCATTTATATAGAGTGCCTCGTATTAAGCACAATCGTATATATTAAGCACAATCGATAAAGCGTAACCAATTCCGTCCGCGGTATGCTTAGGGAAGCGGGTTCGATTCCCACCGTCATAACAAACTTAATTTAAATAATAGTTGTGATGGGCTGGTGTAGTGTATGGTATATGCATGAAAGAGGTGCACTCAGCCTCTGAAATTGAGGAGCTGATGAGAATGAAATGAAATTATCAGCGGAAAGGTGGTAAAACACATATATGGTATCACAAGTTCGTGGACAGCCAACATAACCTTACCTAACCTAACCACATCTGGGCGCTCCTTCATATCAATCGGGAATGGGTATTAAAGAAATTTTCCTCATTTGGATTGATAGAAATTACCGTCGATAAAAAAGTTCGTACGCTAGATATAATAGGGAATATTCATGTATTTTTTTATATTTTTTATTCATTGTTTACACCGTTATAACAAAGTAAAAAATATAAATACTGCTTAAAAATGCTGTATTTAAGTGTAAAAAAAATTTTAAATACATTATAATTTTGAGATATTTAAACGCAGTTTTTTGGCGCTTTCTGTTGATGACGTATCTGTCAATTGGGGACAGTTCAATATATAATTTACACTTTAAAAAAATGAATTTTACAGAATTTGCACTCTTTATTATTAAGTTTCCTAATAAAAAGCCGTAGAATAGTATGATTTAATGAAAAACCATATAAAATGTAAGTAATTAATATCATACAGTATGTCAACAAATTTGACAAGCCAGTACTATGAAATCACGTCCGTATAAAAATTTGAATTTCCGTTTTAGAAATTTTTAAATGCCCTCACTGAATTCGTACTTTTATTAATTAATTTTAAGTAATTAAAAAGATATTAATTACTAAAATAATGGTTTAGTTGAGATGTCTAGTCATTAAAGTTACGGAAGAAAAATATTTGGACCAAATTTAAATTTCATGAATATTCCCTATTCAGCAATACAAGATATATAAATTAATATTCAAAATTGATACAAATTCCTAAAAAATGAAACCTTTCGAAAATACGTATTAATATTATTTATACGTTTAAAATTTATTTAAAAAAAAAGAAGACACGAGAAAAAATATATAAATGTAATACCAACCCCATTTATACATAAAATAAGTGCAAACAAAAATTGTTTTCAAATTGTTTTTTTACGACCGTCATCCATTTTGTAAGATGTAAAAAATACCCATACACATACATACATACATAAATACATATGAGGAAGAAAACTGTGTACAACTAAGGCGGACACTGAACTTTTAACCTTTCCAATGTTTTCTTCGTTTGTTGTGATATACAAACATGGGAGCTTGAATCGAGACGCATGATATGGTTGTGTTGTGTATGGGTGTTTGTTGTTATATCAAACAAGGAAGAAAACAAAAAGTAAGGAATCTAAAACTACAATAAACAAACATAAGATAAATAGATTTATTTTGTATTTTTCTTTATTTAAAAAAATAAAGTATTGGAATTGATACGAGTCTGAGAAAATGTTTTTGAACGATCCATCGTTGGTTTTAAGGTTAGGTAAGGTTAGGTTATATTTCCTGTCCATGAGAGAGACACACTTTGGCCAAAGGGTCTATTATGATAACATATACATATATATGTGTTTTATTACCTTTTCCGTTGATAATTTCATTTGTCAGCTCCTCAATTATTTTTAGAGGTTGAGTACCTACAACTCTTTCATGCATATTCGCCATGGGAGCTGATTCTAGCGCTGTCTGGTGGTAGAAAATAGAAGCTGTCTATGACAAGTCAAATTTCAACAGAAATAAGAAATAAATCACATCACATAGTTTAAATAATTTTTTTATTTATTTCACTCATTATCAAAATATAAATAAACAATTCAATCATAGCCATGCATGAATTTGACTTGCATAGACAGCTTTTATCTTCTACCACTAGACAGCGCTAGAATCAGTTCCCATGGCGAATACCATGCACTACAACAGCCCATTCCAACCAATAATTAAATTAATTCTTGTTGTGACGGCGGGAATCGAACTCGCTACCATAAGCATACCGAGGACAGAATTGGTTACGCTCTATCCAACTGAGCTACTATCGTTGGCTCTTTGTCCATTGAGATTCTTGTAATATCCAGCCTTTTCTATCCATGGCTTTGGCTTACTAGTTTCTAAATTCACTCCAACGTAATTTCTGCATAAAAACATACATTCATCTCTAAGCAAATGATGAAGTTGCGATGCTTGCTTATTCTGTTGTCAAACCTGAGTTTTTTTTTTTGAGATTTCCTTTTCCATACTTCTACAATCTTGCCAAGCGCCAACATGTGAGCTACGTAAGTTTAGTAACGATTATTGGAATTAGTAATGGCGTTAGTCGTATTCGTTTTTAACGATAATCAGATCGAATAGATAGAAATTGCGATGCTCATACGAAAAATGCAATTTTAATGGCAAACATCTTTTATTTCAAATATTTCCCTTTCTCAACTTAAATAGAAAAAACTATAAAGTTTTGTGAAATCATTGGCAGTGTTTTTTTTATCTTTAAAAATAAAAATTTATATTAACTTAGATATAAATTATACTATAAATAAAATTAGGGGCATTACCTACGGTGAGGCTTCGACTATCCCCCGTTATTTGTGTGTTTATTTTGTACACAAAAATTTAGGTAAATTAGGGTAGGGGGTCATGATACGATTCATAAATATTTTTTTGTCTGTGAAGATAAGTGGATTTTAAAAAAAGTTCTTCAATGATAATAAAATACAAGTAAAATTTTATCATTCTCAAAGAGAAAACAATGGTTTTAAAAAAGATTTATTTCAAAATCGATAAGAGAATAAATTTTATTTGATTTTCCGTAAATTTTTTTTCATTTACAAAAAAATAAATAAATAACAAATCTTCTAACCTGTAGTTCATATATTCTACAAGTCGGACAACTTTTTTCACAAATGATTGACAGGAGGAAAATTCGTATATGACGAATCTAAAACAATTTTTATAGGAAAATTTTGAAAAATGAAATTGAGTTTCTTCTGCCAGTTTTTCCGAAGATTCTGCATTGCATCACATTCTTATTTAACAACGAAGATAATTAAATAATAAATAGAAAAGTGAAGTAGTTCACCATTTAATAAATTTTGCCGGACGATGGAATTTTTGTTTTTTTTGGTAAAATTTCGAACGCTTTCACTTTTTTATTATTTAATTACAATTATATTACAATAATTTGCTTTACCTGCGGCCTTAGCTCCGCGTCAAAAAAATCATTACATTAAAAATACAAAAAACTGCATTTTTCTAGTTTGTAACGTAGAAGGGGGGTAGTTTTAGGGATGAAACCTATTTTCGGGGGTTTGCGATGGGCATAATAAAATTTTTCGAAGTATTCTGGTAATTTGACTTTATTTTGAATTGATTGGCGAAAACCTCATCTGTCTAGTATGTATGTGTTCTTCGTTGAATATCAAGAACTGCATCTCTTTTGCGTGTCTAAGTCCCTAAGAATTTATATAGATCAGTCAGTCAGTGAGTCAATCAGCCTCAAAAAGAGCTATATTGTAATTAAGGTAGTTAAAAATTCTCGTAGCTCTAACCCCCCCCCCCATACAAGTTTTCAGAAATAACAATATTTTAAGTTCACCGTAACGAAGCCATGCGAAATGTTAGCAACCACTCAAGAAAAAAAGGTAAATACTTGTGCAGTATTTAATACGTAATTTCGTGAATTTAAAATTTGTTAGACAGAATTTTATCAGAATTAATGATGAAATATTTATATTAGGCTTCTACGAAATATAAAATAAGAAGCTTTTTTTGATCATATGTACGTGATTTCCAAAAGTATAAATAATTTTTAAGGGAAAAACTGTATTTTTTAAATATTTGCCTTGGACTTCCCATACAAAATGAGGTCAATATCCGAAAACTATTATATAAAGAAATATGATTTTTTTTTATGCTAATTTTAAATGATTGAAATTTTTTTACAGCCAATGGCAATAAAATTTATATTCTCTGAAGTTATACTATGTATATATAAGGTAATTTCTTTTGTGGAATGAAAACACTTATAATACAGGGTCTTCACAAGACAATTTAAATATAATTACATTTGCTTTCTCATTTTATGTGTCTATATTGAGAAAGTGATAATGATGAATTGAAGAATAAACTTTACGAAAAGTAAACTAACACAACAAATCAATCAAAAAACAGACACAAAATTCACCAAACCAAAAAATAAATTATTTAAGGTATTTCCAGCATGGTATTTGCAGTTTCTATGTTAAAGCAATGGTACAATTTTTTTTTCGACAGAATTTAACGAAAAATTAAATTTAAGAATTTAATAATGCTTACTATTAATTCCCAAAGTTTCAGAAATTATGACCGTTTAAAATGGGAAATAATTATGCCAACGTCCCAATTTCGATCAATTTACGTCAAAATTAATATCTCGAAAGTGAAAATTAATTTCTAAATTTTTTTTTAGAATTTTATTGTATAAACATTTTTTTCTACTTTTTCTTCAATATATAATAATATCATAAAAAATAGTTGAAGAGACCGGACATTTTACATGCTTTAAATGGGACATGACCCTCAAAATCGCGAACTTTGTCTTTAAATATCTCGCGATCTAAACGGTCAAAAATTATGAAATTTTAGGAATTCATAAATAAAGCTATTATAAACCCGAGAAAAAAAATTCGGCCAAATCTGTCGAAAAGTGATTTCATGCTGGTACTACCTTAAAATGTTTTTAATAATTTATAAAAGTATGTTGATGTATGTGTGAAGACTTAATGTGTACACATCTAGACCGGTTTTTTAAACGGTTGTTAAACTAATATTTTGGCGAACTAAATTCCATTTATGAATATACAAATTGATTATCATAAGTCCTGATTGAAACACAATGGACTCATTTATTAAAAACAAAAAAATACCACTAGAAATTGTAAATCGATCAAAGTTTTTATATATCAATAAAATATCATTAAACGAAGATAAAACGCTTAAAACGATTAAAATTGATGCTAATACGTTTATTTAAGGCATTTTTACTTCTCAATGCAGTTTTTTCTACTTTCGCCATTTCTTCGTGCCTATTTTAAAAAAACTGCGGTTCTACACAGCATTTCTTCTTTTCCACCCCATTCCCTCCACTGGTTGTGATTTATGATTCCCTATTTTCTAAGAATTTTGTAAAAGCTGCTCCAGTAACAGCGCCGATTTCTGTAATGACTTCAATTGTTATGGGAACAAATTCTTCTTAAGATACAATTGGCGCTTGGTTATAACGCTAGCAATCTTCGACTTACTTCCGAACCATGGTGCAATAATCTCGTAACAAATTCATCGATTTTATCTTTTATTATATTTAGCCGGTGGAATTAGTGAGTCCAAAATTTCTACACGGCTTTATCCGCTACTATTTTGTCCAACTGCCCTTTAAAGTATTTTCCATATTTAATTTCAATATGGATACTTCCCATAGACGATTTCACATTGTAGTTTACGAGTCTGACTGTGATTTTTCAGTCTGTCACCTATGAAGTACCTCAGAAGAAATTCAAATTTCTTGCTTACGCAACCATTCCTCGAAAAAGGATAGCATGAACATGGAATCAATATTACTCGAGGCATAAATCTTAGACACTTACTCCCCGGGATTAGTGTAAAGATATGGATTGCTTTATTCGTTGATGTACCTGTATCTCTATCTCTATATATTATAAATGCGAAAATAAGCATGTTTGTTTGTTTGTTTGTTAGTAACGCTTTCACGCTAAAACTAGCGAATGAGACATTACCATAAATTACATGAGATTTCTGTAAAAGTAGTAATTTGACATTACCATAAATTACAAATTTCTGTAAAAATAGTCAATGTAAAATATTTCACGGCCATCTTTTCTGATATACTCAATGAATAATTACGACTATTATACATTTAAAAAAATAGAAAACCATACATATATTTTACCTGTGTAAAACAATCCTTACCATTATTTCGAGTGTTATAGAAAGGGGACAAGCGAGAGCAATCTTTATCAATCTTTACTTTTAAACCTAGCGAAGCGGGTGGGTATCATTCTAGTATTTTCATAATTTTTCAATCTTCGTATAAAGTAAGCATTTATGTTGTCAACTTGAATTATATTACAGCCAACATGAATATAAAATTTAAAAAAAAAAATCCTTTTATTAACCGTTAAATAATAATATATTCATAATAATCATCACACAATAACTAATACTACAATAAGATGACTTTGTAGGTTAGTTAAAATCATCCATCATTTTCTACAGGAATGCCACCATACCACATAGAAAATGAACACTGATGAGAAGATAGATAGATATGTGTGAAGTTAGAGGGTAACTAGCAAAATAGTTCTTTTTTTTTGTTTAAGTTTTTTTGTACTCTACTTCGACCATTTTGTGTATGAGATATATTATGTGTAATTTTTTGTTACAAAATTCTTTTTTTTCCTTTCATTGTATACTTATTGTTTTTTTGTAATTTTTTTTGTTATGTTGGTACCACAACAATGAATTGTTGTGGAATGAGTTTTATATATGAATATTCTACATTTATATTCATTACTGTTTTAATTATGTTGGTAGAACTGTTGTGTGTTGTGTACTTTTTTTCTGTTCCCATTCCAATTTTAATCTTTTTAAAGTATTTATTTATATTTATGTTGTCATGAATTTTAATTTTGTTATATTTATTATTATTTGTTGCTATTTTGTGTTGTTGCATACATACTCCAGCCACCATCAATGGGAGTTGGTTCCTTCTAGACTTTCTGGTAGAGGAAGTAATTGTTTTCAGTTCAAAAATCGAAATATAAAATTTTACGATATTCTTTTACATTCTAATGTAGATTTTTTTAAATTATTATATTATTTTCATTCTAACCATTCGAATATACAAAGGTCTATAGAAAAGACATAAGTTGAAGCTGGTTGGCTTAAGTAAAGGGTCCGACTAGTTCTTTTCCTTTATATTATTTTCATTCGAATCGGCTTATTGAAAAATCTCAAGCTAGAACGATAGAGAAATACAACACTTGATCCATCTGAAATTGCTTTGGTTAAAGGGCTCGGTCACAAGTACAGACAATACTCGGAAGAAACCAAGAAACGCTAGAAACTTATTACTCTTCACTATATACAAACGCAATAATTTGCGTTTTCTGTGTATGATTAGCCATAATTGTTTGATCCTATTCCTATAAATATTTGATAAGTTTTCAACTGTCACACAATTGCCTTTTTAGAACTTTTTTTTATGATTTCCATTATAGTATCTTTTTCTGATTTAATCTGCAAGAGAAATGAGTTAGTAGTACAGAAAATCTCAACTCAGTCGATGTCGTCTGCTTATTTTACCAGTGTGTTCGCCTTCATCTTTTCTCTTATGGTTCTGTGGCTAAGAGATCACCGTAGACACACCTTGTTGTTGTGTTTTTCCAGCTTCAAGCAGGTAATCGCAAACACATTGTTGTACCTCAACACTATCTCCTACTAGACTGCGGATTAAAACAATATAATACCGCCCGGCCAAACAGTCAACAAGGTATATTATTTGAACGTTATGCGTCATTTGCGTAACGCTATCCGCCTAAAAAGGCCGGAACTGTGGAAAGACAATTCATGGTTTTTACACCACGATAATGCACCATCCCATACTGCACTCATAATTCGTGATCATTTCGCCAAAAACTCAACCCATATCGTTCTCATAAGCTCTAAAGACTGCTCCGGGGACACCGTTTTGATACGATAGAAGAGATTCAAGCCGCAGCGAAGACAGAACTGAAAGCAATCCCGGAAAGTGGCTACAACCAGTGTTTCGAAGTTTGGAAAATCCGTTGGCATAAGTGCATTGCATCGGGAGGGGATTACTTTGAAGGGGATGAAATTGATTTGGAAGAATAAATAAAGAATTTTCAAAATAAATACAATGTCACCTTATTTTTTGGGCCTAGATTACTTAATCAGAATGTTATTTTTCTAACCCCTAAGAATCATGTTCACTTTGGTTTGTTCTACTTTTATCTAATGTCGTATCATCATTTCAGTTTTCTAACCCTCACTCATACATACAAACACATATCGTCATATTTAACCTTGTTTGTTGTTTGGTTGTATTTTTTTGTGTGTGTTTTCTGGCAGTTTCCTCGTCGTTTTGTTTATTGTTTATCTTTAAATTAATGTTGTTTTATTTATTTATTTCTTCTTTTTTTTCGACATTGTTTTTTGTTGATTTTTTGTTTTATTTTTACTTTTTTTTCTGAATACTGAAAATAAATAGAAGTTTCTTTCTAACAAGATTTACATCCAATTTATTCGGTTTTTTTTCGTGGAAATATAGAGGTAAACAAAGTTCAATTAATTATTAAAATTCTGTTTTTATTTTGAATATTCCTTTATCCAAACTAATAGGACAGGCACAAAACGAACTAGGGATGAGGAACAGTTTTATTAGAAGACATATTTCAGAAGTATCGATTCATAGAAATTTATAATAATACTAGCGGATACCCAACCGCTTTGTTGGGTAATTTCTCCTATTTAAAACAAAGACTATCACGCTATAGCCCTCACTTATCCTTCCTCTTGTTCACAAATTTATGGATTTTAATTTTTCGGTGGGGAACTTTTTTGCGTTTTTCTCGATTTTTTCAAAAAACTCCAATTTCGATAAAACTTAGTATATAAGGTAATTTTGACCCAAAAAGTACAAAAATCGGGGGCATTTGTTGACTGATCAAATCGTTTTTGAGATACGGATCAGAATCCAAAATCAGATCCAAATATTGCGATATTACAGAAACTATGCATCCAATCACTAAATTAACCTGATTTTTATAATTTATTCCTTGTAATATGAATTTTTGTTGTTGTAGTAAATTTTTCTTTAAAACTAATTTCAATTGTAATATTTTGGAAATTCATTTTTATGATAACCAAAACCATATATAACACAGTACAAATCAAAAATTTAAATTAAGATATCATAAATTTTATGAATATCTGCAACGATTTAATAGCACATACTGTATTAAATTAGATGACAGAGCCAAAATATCAAACAAATTAGATTCATAATAAAATTTTGTAATAAAATTTGATTAAAACATCACAAAAACGATAAATTTTTGCCAATAATTGAATTAAGTGGGTGAATTGCACCCCGTTCTTCTCTTATTAACTAACTTAGTTTTATGAATAATTTATAATTTTATAGTCTCCAAAAAAAAAGTTTTAGTGCTCTTATCACAAGTAAATTTGATTTACTCTTATGTGCCCTTCAATTAATGTCATGTTTATTTCATCTATGTAAATCAACAACGATATTCGATTATATAGTAAGTAAGCATATAGACATGGAGATTTTGTTAAAAAACTTTTAGTTTAGTAATATTTTCTTAAATTTCTGTTCTAGTTATTTCGTATTCTCTTCACAATTGTCGACAGGCTAAGATCTCCCATAAAATGAGTAGAGTACCTGTGTTGATTGACGAATGTCTATCGAACACAATGATTCAGGAAAGTGATTGGAATCGAAGTCTGGCAAAAGTCAGGGTTCTCGCCTATCGAGTGACGAATTTCGTCTTTAAGAACTACCTAAAATGTCTGCTTGGTACCCAGAGTTATATGTAGGAGTATTTTCCAGTTATGTCAAAAACTCATAAATTAATACTGAGGCGTTCTGAAGTAACGGACCAAAATTTTAGTTTAACTTGCCTGAATTTCCGAAACTGAGAAAATCCGCTTATATGAGTCAAATATGCTAAATTTGGTAATTGAGACTGCTTTAGAAATGTCAAAAAGCGACTGAGATACTATGTCCATTTTTTGAAAAGATAATCATTTACGGCATAATTACGGATACTGCTGCCCACAAGTTCACTACTTAGCAGATGATCACCTTATGGTTAGGACATTGTACCAGGCAGTTCAAAGGTGCTTAAGCAACTAGATTAATACGAAACACTATTGATACCATTTTTGCTGTAGCATCTTCGTGAATACAAAGCTACAAATTTTCTTCGTTTCTTTACTTTTTATTTAAACTTAGCTTGTTCGATTCCCGCTGTCGCAACAAAAATTAATTTAATTAATAGTTGTGATGGGATGGTGTAGTGCATGGTATATGTATGAAGGAGATGCACTCAGCCTCTGAAATTGGGGAGCTGATAAATGAAATTATCAGCAGAAAAGGTGGTAAAACACATATCTGGTATCACAATGGGCTCTATAACCTAAGTGTGTCCTTCGTGGACAGCCAATATAACAAAACCTTTATTTCCTTTCTACGTGTGTTTTTGCAACATGCTTTTAGATAAAGTATTCTCTTTCAAATAAACTTGAAGCCTTAGGTACATTGATCATTATTATTATTTGGAACCCTCCTTTTCAACAAACATTTTTGTGTGAGGGGTGTAGGTTGTTGAATCCCCTTTTCGTAAAGAGAGAATATCACTATTTAATATTAGTTTGTTATGTAGCCTTGATGCATAATTTATCAATGCAATTAGAATTTCCTTTTAACATTTTATTTTAAAATTTAATACAATCAAGAGTATTTTATGCATAACACACTCCATCTGATAATACTGGGTACGTTTAGATAATCCGTGGCCGGATTACTAAACTCATCTGAGGGCAAAATAATCATTTATTTAAAAAAAAAATCAATAATTGTTGACCGAAACCAGATAAATGTGAAACAGACCATGCGCAATTAATAATGAATACTGGTGGAATAATTATTGCGTTTTTCTTGCAAGTAAAAATTTTTGTGAATTTAGGGTGTTACAAATAATTATTTAGAAGATACCACGTGACATCCATGCACAAACAAAAACTGATAGTAAAGCATATAAAAGGCTAGGATATTATAAAATGAAATAACCCTCGGAGGAATTCGTTAGTTGACTGTTTTTATCCATATGTTAAATATTAAAAATTAATGTTTCTCTTAAATCAAATATGTATTGTCTAGCCCTTATACTGGCTAAAATTGATCAAAATATTGCGATATCTCACTAAATTAACCTGATTTTTATACTTTTTGGATAAAAATTACCCCATCCACCAAGTTTCATCAAAATCCAAAACAAAATTTTTTTTTGCGTTTTCTCGATTTTTTCAAAGAGGTATCCCTTAAAAAAATTGCAAAAAAAGCGAAAAATTTTTTTTATCTCCAATTTTGATAAAACTCAGTATATAAAGTAATTTTGACCCAAAAAGTACAAAAATCGGGTACATTTGTTGACTGGTCGAATAATTTTTGAGATACGGACTAAAATCGATCCAAATATTGCGATATCTCAGAAACTCTACCCACCCGCTCCGCTGGGCAATTACAATTTTAAAATAAAGACTATTTCGTTATAAACTTCACTTCATTTGCCATCACTTATTTCCGCTTTCGCTTGCAAGTAGCTATTTTTAAAATTTGTTTATACAATCAATTCATTTTAGATAATTTTCTTCAATTATGTTTGAAAAAAATGGCAAAACCTATTATACCTGATCATAAAAATATTTTTATTAATATTTTCAAAATGAACAATAGACAAGCAGCATTTTTAATATGAAAATATAATAGATAGTTTTCATTATTCAAAATATAACCAGGATTTAATATATAAGTAGTCTCATATAGGGATTATCAACTAAATCCTTTATTACATAGAAAACAGTCTACGATAACTTTAGCTAGAAATTAAACATTATATATTATATTGTTTAATAATAATTTAAACAATTTAATCTTCTTCTTTTTTTACGAATAATAAATGATTTTAAAATTTTATTATAAATTAATTATTCATCAATTTATTATTATTATAAATCGTATTAAATGTAAGAAGTGTATAAAGTTTTTTATAAATATTTATTATAAAAACTAATTAATTGAAAAATAAATTTATGCTAAGCTCTAAGAAACATTATTATTTTGTTTATCTTTAATATGAATTTTAACACAAATCATCAACTTTAATTAAGTCTATTTTATATTGTAAGTAATTATTTTATTGTAATTAAATGAATTTTAATTATGTTTTTAAAAGTATTTTACATGTATTTATAGGACTATTTATTTATTTATTTTTCTAAGCAAAATCTCTTATTCACCAAACCACGATCGTAAAACAGATATTTATTGTGAGAAACTGCACAGTTGCCATTCTGAAAGCTGCATTTTATTGCAGCTTAACAAATTGAAAAACGAGTCTGACAATATTCCAAAGACAATTGTTTAAAGTTCTGACACACAACAGTTAAACTAATGCTGGTTTATCACTTTACTAAAAATTTTAACTTAGGAGTTTGTAAAACAAAATACAAGTCTTGTATTGTTTCTAAACCTTAAAATTAAAAAAAATTTCGCTCTTTATTTACATTTTTTTTAATGAGATTTATAATATCTGTCTTTTCCGGGAGAGAATCAAACCATCTTCTCTATAGTCGACAAACTCAACCCAATAATAAAACGAATAATAATAACAATAATAATACAGAGTTATCAAAAAATAAGATAAGAAATTTTCAAGACAACAAAAATAAAGTAGATTAAAAAAAAATCCAATAGAGTAACTTATAATAAATTAAAAAAAGAAAAATTCAGACTACTGCTGGATTCGAACTAAGTAATCACTAAAATAACTACATAAATAACCACTCTTCTACTAATTAGTAGAAGCGTTTGTGTGATAGACGGCACGGGGCTCTACTATATGTATCTGTCCCTTTATCATATCAGCATTGTACTAAAGACCATGCATTCCTTACCATGCACACAATTCACAAATTCAGCTCTTCTATACACACGCTGTATTGTAAATATTAATCACTTTTTCTTAGCTGATATTATTATTTTTTTAATCCACTTTACCTGTATAACATAAAAAATTTATCGAGTAGAAGAAAAATTATTACATATATATAAATTTTTTTTATATTTGTTCGTAACAATAAAAAAATAGCAATAATTTTTCAGAAATATGACAAAAATAATTTTATTAAATAAATATAAAACCCATTAAAATCTCTATAAAATAACAATAATAATAATAAAAGCAATTGTTATTATTATAGTTTTCATAATAATAATGATAATCATAATAATCACAAAAATTCTAATGAAAAACCAAAGTATTAATAATCGGCGCCACAAATGTAAATCCGACATATATGATAAAGATTTAGTAGATGTGGGACTATAATAATGCCTTTTATATATATTATACATGTATATATAAATATATTAATTTATTAATATAAATTTATCAGTCTTATAAACAAATACAATAATTTACAACTGAAATTATACTTCTAACAAATGTATTTTAATTCAGAAGAGAGATTCTCTTTTACCCTCTTACACGCATACATGCCAGATACCACCACCAGTTCTTCCTCAAACTGTTATGATCATTCTTTAACACCATGCCTATTAAGTACCGGATGGTTTACTTATAAGAAGTCGGTATCGTTCGACGAGAAGTTGATAGTTGGATCCCGCAAATTCTAGCATCCCTTAAGGTGTTTGACTTCCTACAATATAATATCTTAGACTTGTTGTACGTTATTTAAAACTTTGATGATGAATTTTGTTATAACTTGATGAATGTAGACGAAAAATACGAGTAAAATTTTTCGATATCTTCCTTGGTTTTCGAAATATCGAAAAATAAATAATTCGAAATATAGAAAGCTCAACAAAATTTTCAATTTTCGATATCGAAGGTAAGTTACTCCAGATATCGAAAAACATTATTCTTACTTTTCGTCTTATATTATCAAGTTATAACATAATTCACCTATAAAAAAATTTATTTTTTTATTTGTGTCCCCACTACCGTGCTCATACATCCTTAATTAGTCGGACCTAACGGTTTTTTTTTTTTTTTCGTTAATTTATTAAGGTTTTAATTTTAATGGTTTGTTTCAATTTCAACCGACTAGAACCCCTAAAATTTTCGGAAATGGTTTAGACTTAGTTCATATAAAAAAAATTAAGCCTCTTATCCAAAATTGCCCTAGCGCTCTTACAATTTCAAGTGTATTCTTCTTTTTATGTTACCACTCAACTGTTGATCATACAATATACAATATGCAAAGAATTGTTTAAAACTCGGTTAATATAGTTGCCTCTCTTCGACCTCAATACTCTTACTATAGTCGTTCCTGTTCAACAATAAAATGATTGCTACGAACTAATAGGTTTGGAGTTTTTTCGAAATCGTTGAGTGATACTGTTGTATTTTCGCAATGTTATATACTTGGATGCAACATTCGCCCGAATTGGTGCTGTGTTTACTAGTACAAAGCGAATTTGTTTGGCTTCTAAAGTTAATATTTCAAACCTTCCTCCAATTGATTCTTGGTGTTGAATAACGGATATGACCTTGCAAGGGATGTGTTTCTTAGCGTAGATGCTTCATCGGTAAAAGCTTTGTGTATCTCTATAAATAATTATTAGACTTCTTTCTGTATAAAATAGTGAGAATGCGCACACATTACACATTACCCGCTATAATTAAGAATAGTTGTAAAAACATATTTGGAATGAGTTGGGGTGGTAGCAATATTAACGGTATTATTACACTAGTATGTGTAGTAAATAACACAATTCATGCCATATAAAATTTTCTATTCTTGCCTTTAATTTATAGAACTAAACAATTCAATTTACATAATATTATATTATTAATTTTCTCTTAGCAAGTTTTTGTTTTTTATCCTGAAAATCGGAATCAAAACTTTTATGTCAACTTTATACTTTGAGTTGATTACACGGTTATCAATGTTTTTTAAAGCCTGCATTGCTAGACAACTCAAAATATAAAGTTCAGACAACTTAAAGATTGAAAAAAAATTAGAGAACTCAAAGACTGTAAAAAACTTTTACGACCATTGGTCATTTCCGTTAGCTGCTATATGCTAATAATTTTGGAAACAAAGTTTGAAATTTCTCGGCTAGTAACAATTTTAACTATATATAACTTCAAAACAATAATAAACTCTTTTAAAAAGTTATCGTTCCGGCTTCTAAGGGCTATATCCACCACGACTTGTTATAAAATGTAATAAAAAGATTTTGTTTTCATGATTTGTTATCACAAGTGTACCAGTTACCAACAGCAGTTTGTTTGAGCTCAACCCCCTTTACACATAATCCATTGTTTTTTAAAGCTTTTTAGTGTAAGGAATTTTAAAATATGACTTTTAATAAGATTAATTTGTATAAATATTTAATATAAGTAAGAGATTTTCAAGCATATTTTATAATTATTTCTTAATTGAAATGAATTCGTTGATTCCTTATGTTTTTCACACTCGATTTATTATAATTCGATTTAAGCCTAAGTATAAGAGGAGTGAGTAAGAAACATTTAATTTCCCTCCTAGAAATATTTTTAAGTTATTACTTGATTTTTATGCTGTAGCTACTTAAAAATGTCAATAGTTTAGAATAAAACAGCTAAAATACTTTGCTAATTTATTACTCTTTATCTTAAAATTTTTCCATTCTCGTACTTTAATCTAGCCAAGTTTATAGCAGGCTTCAAAATAATACGGTCACAATATTGTATACCTTTATGGAGTAATTTAATTTTCCAATTCAACTTTTATTTATGAAAATGAGAATAAATTTCTGCACTATGCTCCAAAACGGCTAAGGTCACTAAATTACATTAAATTAAGCTATCCATAAAATATTGTGACCTTCGTTCCTCTTGTCTAGTCGTTCTATTAGCTCAGTTGATTGAAATTGAGCTGAAATTGAGGAGCTGATAAATGAAATTATCAGCGAAAAGGTGGTAAAACACATATATGGTATCACAATGGGCTCTATAGCCTAAGTGTGTCCTTTGTGGACAGCCAATATAACGAGGAGGATAGGTTAATCCTCCTCTTTTCTATAATACTTCAGCCGCAATATGCAGATTAAAGCTGGAAAATTAATTAAAATATTTTACTTTTGTTTGTATTAAGCTGTGAACTATGGGAATAAAAGTAATAAAACATTTTTTATAAAAGATTAAATTTGTTACAGCTTTTATTCAAATCTTCTCTTCTCGACTTTTCTATTCGAGAAAGTAATCGAAAAGTGACTTTTGTAGTAGTGGTAATATGTGTTTCAAATTTTAAATTTATCTACTGGATTAATACAAACTGATACGTGATAAGAGCTATACTAAATCACACGCCAATTATAAATTTCTCAAGGTAAATTAATTAAATATAACCTTAGAATTTATAGAAAAATAGTTTAATCTAAAAATTCACCCACATTTATTGGAATGTAAATTATACGTTTACACCGTGAAACCTTAATAATAAAATAATAATGAACAAAAAAAATTATAGGAATTAATTAATTTCGAATGAAAATAAAAATTAATAAATAAATTAAATTACCATACTAATAAATACACGTTTTATGTGTTTGAAAAGAAATATTAAATGCATATTTTCAAAATGTAGCAAGTTAAGCGAGCACTTTTTAACATGACCTAAAGTAACTCGCCCACGCCTGCTCTAGAGTGAACTGTAAAGATCACATATAAAGGAAGGCACCAAATTAAATTTATTAAATAAAAAATATAATCATTTGAGTTTAAAAATAAATAAATTTTTTGATCCGGGAATCATGCGACCCATTTAATATTATGCTATTGTACTTTGGATCATATATTGATAAAATATAAATATAGTTTTTAAAGGATGGTGGGATGGTGTGTATGCATGATGGTGCAATAGAGTAAATAACTTTGATTGTTATGCTATAAATAAACAAGTGAAATTTAATAAATTTTAAAACAAAACAGGAATTTTTTGTACTAATCTTTCTTAAAACCTAACTAAGAACACTTTTAATCAAGTTACCTTTCAAACAAAGGCAACCAAATCAAAATCTGTTTATAGGAGCTACGATGCTACAAATCGACACACAGATGCACACGTCATACACCCCTTTTTTTGTGTCGGGAGTTAAAAATGACTTTGAACATGTAAATACAAAATTAATATACGAATTTTGAAATTTTTAAATCATGTTATTTTTAAAAATTCTCGTCAAAATACTTTATACTGCTTATAATTTGTATAAAATCTAAAACAGTTGTTAAACTATGTTTTTAACTCCCGGCGCAAAAAAAGGCGAGTCATTGGTTTGACCACTATGTGTATCCGTCTGTCTGTCTGTCTGTCTGTGTCACCATAGCTCTTAAACCGGTGAACCGTTTTGAATATGATTTTTTATTTTGAGAAAATGAATTTGAAAGAGAGTGTTTAATATTTATTTCATGTTACATTGTTTTTAGAGGGTAAAATATAACTTTAATTGAATGCACAGTTTACAATTGACTGTCTTTCAATACAATTTTACTATGTAAAATAATAGCTTATTTTCTAAAGTTTCAATATCAAATAAAAGTCAATTAACTTGGTATAATTATTCATTAAATAACATTTTTATTCAATTATTATTAAATATTACTTTACCTCCCTACTTCTTCTATTTAAAAAAAAAATAAAAATTGTTAAAAGTTTAATAAATTGAAAAAAATTAAAATTAAAAGTTGTTTTATAAAGTAATTAATATTTTCCTTCCTTGTTTTTCACACGGGTATAGTAATAATGCATTTTGTTAAGTATCGTTAAATGTATTTTATACCGAAGTATAAAAATTTTTGCTTTCTTAATTCCCCGTTATATAAAATGAGCTGTGATTCAGAAAATAAAATATAAATCATTAATATCTCTTTAAGGTTACACCTCTAGAGCAAGGCATAATAATAATAATAATAAAGTTTACATATGTTGTAATTGCAAAATCATTTGGTGTTGAGATTACAAGGGAAAAACTTCAGAGAATCCAAGAACATCTCCAGAATAATATTGAAAGAGTTTTCGCACAGAATTTAAAGAGATATCTCAAAAAACTGCTCATCTGATCGTTAAATGAACACGTTTTTTGAATTTTTGCATCAAAATTACCCTCCAAATGATTTTAACCCAAAAAAAGGAAAAAAATCCATTGTTTCTTTTAACAATTAACGACGAACGGTTTCTGATATATCGACTAAAACCACTTATGGAGAGGGGGTGATATCCCGGAATAATTTCAATGAATGTCACTGAAAGTTTTTAATATTCCTTAAAGTCAACCCTAGAGCAAGTTACCTACAAAAAATTAAATTTTAGTATTTTGTTGTTATGGAAAATTTTTTTGTTGAGATTTCAAAAGAAATACTCCAGTGATGTTGACAAATCTCTAGAATTTTCCCACAGTCTACCAAACTGGATTTTTGATAATGTGTCCGCAACTACTGACTCAATTGTTAAATAATCTCTATTTTTGCATTTTTGGGATCAAAATTATCCTACCCAGTCTGTTTTATTAAATTCCGGAACAAATATTTTTTTTAAATTCTTCTAGATTTTCCATAGAAAAATTCTAAAAAAAAATGGCAAAGTTCTATTTTTGAATTACCTTAAAATTACTCTATGAATCAATTGGACTGTATTTTTTAACGTAAGAATAATTGTATAGCATAGTAATTCTGACAAATTATGTTGGCCTGTTACTGTATTTTACATTAATTATCGAATAACCTAGAATATTTTCGACTGATTTGGCAAATTTAAACTTTTTGTGTTTATATAAATAAAATATTTTCAAAATATGCTTCATATTCAAAAAAAAATATTATTCATGAATCATGAAAATTAACACATGCTAAAAAATAAGCAATAATATTACAGTTTTAAATAATTTTAATGAACTGAATAATTAATATTAATTTTTATCCCCTTCTATACAATCATAAATTTGCCACCCTCTGTTCCTCTCAAACCATTAATAAATAACATTCCAATCCTCTTAAAATTAAAATGCCATCGTTTTACTGTCAGTTGAATTGGATTTTACTTTATCTTTATTTAATATTTAATTCCATTTAATAAGTTGAAGTGAAATAACAATATTTTATGATTGTGTCACATACAGGCTGATTCATAAAAAATGATTTAAGCATACAGAACATTTTTTGGGTTCGATTTCTTTTAGTTAATTGTTCTGTAATCTGCCAATCAATATCGCGCCTACACTTTTGCACCGAGAATTCTAGCTAAATATTTAAAGTTTTAGCGACGAACCGGCTGTAACGATGAAAATGAAAGGTCTAGATCGAATACTTATATAATCAGATATATGAATGTATC
This sequence comes from Chrysoperla carnea, assembly GCF_905475395.1. NCBI lineage: Eukaryota > Metazoa > Arthropoda > Insecta > Neuroptera > Chrysopidae > Chrysoperla > Chrysoperla carnea. The sequence continues at coordinate 34,779,410 of NC_058339.1, forward strand.
GACTATATCAAGATCGGCCATATCGATATATTGGCTATAACAACCAGTATTATAAGCCAACATATCGTTTATAACAACCAAGGTATCTAAAACACACATTTTTTAAATGTAAATTGTATATTCTTTCATTTTAATAGTTTTTAAAATAATTTTTCGACAGCAAATAGTTGAACTTTCATCTAATATCGAAATATAACAGACACCATATAATGCAGGAAATCGTAATTTTGAATTTCCTTATTCTGGGAAACTACGTTAACGCAAAGAATGGCTAATTTTCAAAATACATTTTGCTTTTATTTTCTTTGCTTCTACGAAAAATCTTTCAACATTTTTTTTTCATTTTGAACCCCGGCTAAAAAGAGATGTTTACCTTAGCTCCCAAACGGATGAACTAATTTTGATTTTTCTTTGTTTGAAAGGTAATTTGATCGAGTATTTTTAGCTATGTTTCAACTGTAAGTTTAAAGTTTCGTACCTGAAACCATTGAGTAGAGGCGATGATCCTCAAGCAGCGAGTATATTTTCTTAAAAAAAAGCTAAGGACACTCTCAGTGTAATTACTTTAAAAACAAACAAATAATCATTTTGAATTCATCCGTTTAGGAGCTACGATGCCACAACCGAATCCATCAGACCTGAGTTTTAACCACCAATCTAAAAAAAAAGCGGTGTTATAATAAGTTTGACCGCTATGTGTGTGTGTCTGTCTGCTTCATTGTAGCGTCTAAACGGATGAACCGATGTTAATTTTTTGAGCTTCGTTTGAAAGGTAATTTAACGGGGTGTGTTGTTAGCTATGTTTCAACCCCGAGTTTAGGGTTTCGTGCCCAAAAAAATTGGCGACGATCTTCAAAATGCTTTAAGGAAAAACGGGGTACTTTTAAATTTTGTAAATTTCACTTGTATAACTGGAAAATCTTTCCTTTTCATTTTTACAACCAAAACATACTGTATATACAAAAGCTTCTTTATACGAGAAAGCAAACACATTTCTTTGTTGGGTGATTTTTCTCTAGTTTAAAAAGAAAGATAAACACATGTATACTTCAATATGCTAAAGAAAGATAAAATGATGTATACACATACCAACACATATCATACATAGAGGAAAACTAGAACTGCTTTTCTATATGAGGCAAACGCAATTAAACTTTTGCGGTGATTAAAAAGTAAACTTTATCGTAATGAGTGCTTTAACCTCGGGTACACACATACATACGTACATGCTAACATACATGCGCTTACTCCCTCATACATTTAGGTAACAGCCATACTTAAAAAACATTTTCCTTACTACATACATATTTTTATCTTTCTCTTACATATTGCTTTAAAAATAGTTATCTTTTTTTAACAAACATTCAATTTATTATTGTTAAGGTTTATTTTTTCTATTTTTTATAGACTTTTTTTTTTAATTAAATTAATTTGTTTTTGTAAATATTTAATTATTATTTGTAAAATGTGCTATGCTTGATAGTATATATGTTCTCTTTCTCGACCATGTGATGTGTTTCCTCTTTGTCTGCTGGTGTGTATATCGAAATGGTATTTCAATTTTATAAATAAATTAAAATAATAAATAAGTTTTTTGTATCGTTTTGTCAAGAGATTTTTCGAAGAACTAATAATAAATAAGTGCACGATCGATAATCGTATTAAATTATAGTGCTGTTACTTGATGAAAGTTTTATGTGATTTAAATTTAAAAGGTAAAATTTAGTTTTGTTAAGTGTTTGTATTCATTTGCCGACTTTTGTACCATTAGTACAAGATCCGAATTAGGATCGACCTTCACCCATCCTTTTACCGAATGAAAGTTATTTTTTATGAAATGTAAAATATTAACAAATATTCCTGTAACGGGTTGCCTTAAAAAATATGGTCCAGACCATTTTTAATATAAATATCAAAACTTGGAAAGCTTGTAAACATTATTTTTGACCAATATTTTGTGGCCAATCATATGCCACCGTAATTGGAACAAAATTATCTTTATTTAGATATGCGAGTCAATGAATTAACAGATGCACGTAATTACTATTTTCAACTTGTATAAATGCGATAATAGTGAACGAAAAAAGGCAGACAACATAGCTGCTGCATATTCTTTATGGCTTTTACTTTCGAGTAGATCAAAATTCGTAAGATATGCAAGTCAGTGAAAAATTTCTAAAAATTTTACTCTTGATATTTTCACTAAAAGTAGTCTGGACCACATTTTTTTAGGCAACCCATTGCAGGGATATTTGTTAACATTTTATATTTCATAAAAAATAACTTTCATCCGGTAAACAGATGGGTGAAGGTCGATCCTAATTGGGATCTTAGACTACATGTATATATGAAATATACATGGTATATTAAGTTTAGTCCCAAGTTTGTAACGCTTAAAAATATTGATGCTAGGAAAAAAATTTTGTCATAGGTGTTCATAAAATCGCCTAATTAGTCCATTTCCGGCTGTCCGTCCGTCCGTCCGTCTGTGGACACGATAACTCAAAAACGAAAAAAGATATCGAGCTGAAATTTTTACAGCGTACTCAGGACGTAAAAAGTGAGGTCAAGTTCGTAAATGAGCATCATAGGTCAATTGAGTCGTGGGTCCGTAGGACCCATCTTGTGAACCGTTAGAGATAGAACAAAATTTTAAATGTAAAAAATGTTCCTTATCAAAAATTAAACAACTTTTGTTTGAAACATTTTTTCGTAAACATCACTGTTTACCCGTGAGGGCGACAATTAGGCGGAAATTTTATAATATGTACTATACTTGATTATCAGTTATGTATGTGTCACATGTTTGTATGTGTAATGTGATAAAGAAATCAACACTGACTATGCATGGTATTTCAACAATTAACTCAGTCAATTGTTTGTTTTCACTTGCTATTCCTTAAATTTTTCTAAGCTATTTTTAATATAAAAAACATTTTAAGCTGTTAGAGATGATTTTATCTAAAGGTCCAAGCTTCAAAAACTTTATCGAATCATAGTTCCGTAAAATGATTAAAACGCTTGTCCCGAGTTTAAGAAAGAATAAAATGAAAATAGACAATTGACTGAGTTAATTGTTGAAATACCATGTGTAGACAGTGTTGATTACGCAATCGTTTGTTTCTTCACGCCATGTAAGTATAGAAAGATAGTCACACACACAAAGCTGACATTCCCATATAATCTACATCATATATAATGTTTTTACCTTGTTTTTTTGCGCTCTCACGAGTAAATAGTGATGTTTACGAAAAAATGTTTACAAAAGTTGTTTATTTTTGTATATCGAACATTGTTTACGTTGAAACTTTTGTTTCATCTCTAACGGTTTATAAGTTGGGTCCTACGGCCCAAGACCTCATTAACCTAGGTCGTTCATTTACAAACTCTATATTCTACGATCTCTAATTTTTGTTTTTGAGTTATCGTGTCGACAGACCGGCAGGCAAGCAGACAAGTAGACATTCAGACCGACAACTGCAAATGGATTTTATGAAGACCTTTACCAAAATTTTGTTATATACACGTGGTATAAAAATAGTTACATTGTTCTTAATTTTCTAAGAAATTATAGTTTAATGTTTCTTGTGATAAATGGAGAATCTGGTTCTTAGATATTACCTCATTGTAATTCCATAAAATAAGTCAATGGGGCCAGTCGTAGTATTTGACAGGGCTGGAAATTTTAGAGATTTTTTAGTAGGTCTGTCAAAATCAAAGTTTTCGCGATCGAACACTTCTGTTTCAGGAGACCAAATTGCTTCCTAAGACATAAAAAAGGTTTTTTTTTTTTTGTAAATGTACAACAGACAAAAAAAAATGAAGAAAGAATTCTCCTAAAAACGAATAAACGCAAGCGCGATTCAATATAACACAAAAAATTAAAATATTTAATATAAAATTAAGATATATTGTTCTTTGATTACATAAATAAATATAACAAAATATAATAATAATAAATTTTAATTATTAATAATTCATTTTGAATAATTACCGCCTTTTGGTAAAATTGTGAAAATTTTTGATGAAGAAAATATATAATAATAATAAATGAACTAAAAATATATAAATTTTAGTTGATTAATGTCTTTGAAAGAGAAATATGAGTAATTTACTGAATATACAGGGACAAACGATATTATTCGAATATATTTATACGACCAAAAAGCACACGACAAACGGAAATGAGTTTCCTGTATAGTTCTTTTTCAGTGAATTATTATATATATATTTTTGTATAAAATATACGTTTTTGCGTACATGCGTTAATAATGTGTAATTCGAATATTGTTCGAATTGAGAGATTTACGAATTTATTTTTATACAAATAAGCAAATAATTTGTCGTATTTAAACTTTTGTGTATAGTGCGTAACATCGATCTTAGCACGCTAGTAACAAAATTCAGAAAATTATATAAGTGTTAACGATATTGAATTTTTCTACAAAAAAATCCACTTCTATAAAATTGTCGAAAATTTTCGCTTTAAAACAAAGTGTTTTTTTAACGTAAATTCCTGCTGCTATTCTAACTTAAAAGGAGGATTTTTTTGAGTTTTTAAGCATTCCATTCAAATGAAATAAAACTTTTTAGGAGGTATTTATTCTTTTACAGGATTGAGTTTCATGAACATACCCTGTAAATATAACACAATTGCGGTCATCGGATTACAGTCACGCTTGAATAGTATCTGTTATAATAATGATTGCCCCAATAAGAATTTCTTAGATATTTTTCAAACCAAACGATCAAAATTGATGATATTTAGAACGCAGGTTACATTTCCCGTAGCCTCCGCCATTAAATCTTTAAAGCTGTTTCATTATTCCTCATAAATAGTTTTGAATTTTTTGTGTTTATTAAATTTGGTACCATTAAAATTGAAGAAATTCTAAGGAAGGTGAACTAAGTTTAGTAAATATTGATGTTACGAACAAAATTTTAGGATAGGTGTTCATAAAATCACCTAGAGAGTTCATTTCCGATTATACGTCTGTCTGTCAACACGATAACTTAAAAACGAAAAGAGATATCGAATTGTAGTTTGAAACATCTTTTCGATAAAATCACTGTTTATCTGTCAGAGCTAGAGAGAAATAAGGTTAGAACATTAAATAGTATTATATGAGAATATCAGCTATAAGTGTGTGAAACACACAGCCGTGTTATATAGACACGTACATGACGTAGAAAAACGAACGATTGCTTGCGTAATTAACACTGTCTATATATGATATTTCAACAATTAACTCAGTCAATTGTTTGGTTTCACTTGTTTTACTATGTCAAACCTACGTACAGAGGAATAAGCGTATTGAACCAATTTAATGGTAGTGGTCCAACTATGACTAGCTAACTGACTTTCAGATTATTTACGATGTAACCTCGCTGATTGTAACGAAAATTGACAGGCAGTTTAAAAAAAAATAATAATAACTAGCTTTTTCCATTAAATTGTTCAAATCTTGTTTAAAATTAAAAGTTTAAACACACATAAATTAATTTAATTTTCTAATTAAATATAATTCAAAATTGCATATGACATTTTGGTGTATATACCATAATAATTATCAAAACTCAAACATAAAACACTTCGTATACTTCGTACCTAGTAGTATTGGTCAAATACATATATTATCATGTTGGCAAAATTTTCCAAGGTAACCAGCTACATGAATACATCGGTGTAGTACATACATTTAGGCTTGCAATACCTACATATATAGATAGTTAAATATTGTATATAGTTATGGAAAATGTTTTAGATAATATACTAAATAACAATGTTTTAACATATAATTTAAATATATAGAATAGTATTAAAGGTAGGTTTAGTGGGGTACCTATAATAGTAGTAGCGATGTATCTAAAATACCTTTTATAACATTTGATTGTACATCTAATCATATACAAATATTTCCAATATCATCTAAATTAAATGCTTAATCTTTAATCCTTAAACGGCTGAAGCAACTTTGATGATTTCCGGTTTAAAGATAGATGGGGCCTTGGGAAAGGATATTGAGTGCGTTTTGTTGTATGAAATAGGAGATTAAAATTTGTATTGGAAACCAATCATTTTCATAATTTAGGATCAGTTATTTTCACCATATTATAGTTTATCAGAATATCATTTTATATTATCAGAATATCACATAGGTTAAAATATATTTTAATATTTTAATATCTCTCCGTAAATATTTTTTTTAAAATCCTTAAAGGTCCTTTTTCTTCTTCTTTATATGCAAGAAAAATGAAGTGTTTAGCTTTGAAGCTAAAATTCCATAAAATTTATGGAAAATGCTAAAAAATTAGAATTTTCTACCACCCTTCTTCTCCGAAAATCGATTAATTTGTTTTTTTGTTGCTTTCTTTGAGGGATCCGTTAAAGGATAACATGTGGTGGATTTTGTCTTTAAAGTTTATTTCTATTTCCACATACTAATAAGATTTTCTTTTTTATTTACAGGTTAGTTTCAAAGCCGAACTCATCCTGAGAAACAGTGTAAGACCATTCTAAAAAAATGAATAAATTTACAATTATTAAGATAATTATTTTAAAATGTTAATAGCAACTCTTCGACTGAAATATGCTGGGTACTCGAAATAAAATTAAGTTAAGCTTTCTGCCATTCTATTCGGAGTTTCTACTTTAAAAGTTAAATAAAAATAGCTTTTAACAAAAAAAACCTACTTCAAAAGAAAAATTTTTCCAAAACAAGTTAATATGCACTACAAAGTAAAAAAATAACATTAATATAATGTAGTTAAAATTATTGTTATTTTTAGAGTCGGTGTTAGCCAAGGAAATAACTCTGACAGAACAGTTTGACACCGACAATAACAATAATTTTAACTACATTATATTAATGTTTTTTTTACTTTTTAAGGCATATTAATTTGTTTTGGAAAAGTTTTTCTTTTAAAGTCCGATTTCTTTTTGTTAAAAGTTGTTTTTATTTTGTGATTTTTACTGAATCTGAAGAACACTAACTAATTTGTCACTTAGAATCATCGAACTAGGTTGGCGTGCAATCGTCCTCTTGTCGCTGGACCAAAATACAATGGGACCACACTGGAAGGTGGCCCCACTCCAAAAATAGCAATAATTGTAACTACATTATATTATCGTAATAATTTGATTGGCTTTTAAGAGAACTCTAAAAAATATTTGAATTATTGTTTGTTATTCAGAAGAATACGAAATTATTTTTTTACTTTCTAGTTCATATTAATTTTATTTTTGGAATAGATTTATTTTTTGAAGTCGGTTTTTTTTTGTTACAAGTTTTTTAAGGACATATATATTAATTTGTTTCAAGTTTCCCAAATATTTTAGATGGTAGAAATACTTTATTGGTCCATAGTTCTTATAAAATTTGGATTACAAGATAATTATTTGGATTTTTAATTAATTTAGTAATTACTTATTATAAACTTATTAATTAGATTGAAAACTAATTTTTGTTATAAAACTAAGTCTATATAACATATACATACCTTTAAATATAATATATTATATACATATATACCTACCTATTGGATAGGTAGGTATATGTATATATGTTAACATAATGGGTTGTTATATTCACCACATGGATGTAATTATAATTACAATAGTCTCGTTGCATATAAACATACCTTAAATTTTCATTTTAATTCATATTAAAACATTGTGAAATACCTCAAGTTTATCATCATATTATTATAACCTCTGCATACTAGAACAGCTAACATTACATTATATATTATATGATCGTATTTCAAATATATATAATATATAATCTTGATTATATTATTTTGAAAAGTTATTTCAAAGATTAATTACTCTTTGTTATAATTAAAATAATTATAGATTATAAATCTTATTTAATAGGCTATTTAATTTGACATTGAAATAATAGAACTTATATTTTTTATATAAAAAGAAAAAAAATATCCTATGAGTTTTATTTTCAGACATATAATTAATTGTAAAATTTGTCGAGGAGAAACCAAATTTATATACTTTTTCTTCAATACTTTTTTACAATTCTACTTTTGTTCACCACGACTAAAAATTGTCAAAAACTACTAAAATTATATATATTAGTTAGTTGATTCTTTTTTTGTACTTTTTGATTCAGATATCTACCACGTTTCATAAAATTCCTATTGAGTTTTCCAATTCAAATTTCAGTGAAATAATAACACAAATATCAACCATCATCTTCGATAAAACAGCTGTTTTTTGTTTGCCAAATTTTTAGCGTCTGTCGGATCTCTTGAACCACTCGGACATCGGAACAATTGAACGAGTAGTTCTGATCTATCGGCTAATATCGTACCCAAAGGATGATATTCCGATACAATGTCTTCTAATCAATAGTTTCATAACCTGTCCTTCAAAACTAATTAATTAAAGCAATAAGATGTCATAAAAGAATACCGGTCATTTGACGAGTCTTGGGCAGTGGTTAAATGAACTACATTTTTCAATTTTTTATTTTAAGATTAAAAGTGTCCTGCGACTAGCAGGTATTATCAAATTCTAAAAACAAATTTTGTTGTGATTTTTGAATCTTTTTAAAGTGGTACTTAAAACAGTTCATCTTTTCTTTACTTAAGAAAACTTCAAAATTTTCAGTAAGCCAATTCAATGTCAGTAGGGAACAAAACAAACTAAAAACCAAGAAATGAATATTCAGTTTAAAATTATTAATTAATCGATAATTTTCATAAAGAATTTTGAAAATTTATACAATCAAAACCTATTACATACTTTGTTAAACAAAGTTTCTAAACTTATTATGGTTTTAAATTTATTGATGTTTAGTAAAACTTCTAGAATCTAAAACTCATTCATAAATCATTAAAATTTTGTAATGTCTGTCTTAAATTAGAAGTTCATTAAACTTGTGTTTCATTAAAAAAATACAAAAATATACTAAATTATTTTATTCTTTCTTACCATCTTTTCAATCAATTTTCAAGTATAAAAACTTTCATATTTTCGTATATATACTTTTCTACCATATAATTTCACATACAATGCTTCATCATCAATAAATAAACGAACTTTTCAGCTACGATTCTAAATTTTAAATGTTATGCTTCACTATTTAACTTATATTTATAATACATATATTATAATTATAAAACCTATGAACAAGTTATTAAAACAATCTGAAAACTATAATATATAATATAGATACAATATATACATAGAATTTATAACAAACTAGAGAAACTTTAATCATTTACAAAGATAATACAATTATTAAACTTACTAAATATGTGTATGCATAATATGAATTGAAAGATATGGTGACGGAAAAGTCTTATTTATTAATAATATATGTATATGCATTTATATAATAATGTGTTATCATATATTATCATACTAGATTGATACCCGTCTGCTTCGCTGGGCTTAAAAGTAAATTCCACCGCTTTATGTCATTCACATCTCTTAATCTCATGTACCCCCCTTCAGTAATAATCGAAGGGATTGTTTTACACAGCTAAAATATAAGCACCGTTTTCAATTTTTTTAAAGTGTAAAATAGTCATAATTCATTGTGTATATCAGAAAAGATAGCCATGAATTTATCGCCATTTAGTATTTTAGATGAAGCAGTAAAATGTCAGATTAAATTTAATTTTTTAAATTTTTTTTAAAAATAAATCTTTATAAATTATAGTTCATGTTTTATTCAAATGTTTGAGGTATATTTATGTTCAGTTTTATTAAAATCCATTACCTAGTTTTTTCGTGAAAGCGTTACAAACAAACAAACAAAGAAACAAGCATTTATAGGGAAACATATAACATATATAGGGATAGCAATTGTTTCGGATTGGTTAGAATGATTTAAACAACCCGTTTAATTATGTATAGAGGCAAGCATAGCAGATTTTAGGAACATAGTTCAGAATCTAAAGGAAAAAATAGCCAATTTATTGTAACTCTTGCATGTGACATGTCCAGTATGTTTAAAATGTATACATATGGGTTAGCAGTTATAATTAGTTTGATACATTCATTCATCTTTACAAAATTTCACAATTATAATTTATCGGGATCAGAATCAGAATACACATCATAGACGCCTGTCATGATTGTCTCCAAAGCAATTTTTTTTTAAATGCGCTGAACAAGGTTGGTATTAATAAAGCAAAATTTTATATTGGTATTGTAAAAAATATACATTTCTCTTCGAGCTTTTACTTGCTACCTCTCTTTAATTTGTGTATGAAAAAGATAATATATCCATCTCACTCACAAACTAAACTGTGTTTGTTATACTCTCGCTAGTGACACGTTCCTATCATGATAAGTATATATACAAAAATAAAATTATTCCAAAATGTACTTGCTTCGGCAGTACATATACTAAAATTGGAACGATACAGAGAAGATTAGCATGGCCCCTGCGCAAGGATGACACGCAAAATCGTGAAGCGTTCCACATTTTTTTTATAATTCATTCTTTTTAATTTTGGATTAAAGATAGCTAAGTTTAAGAGTGAATATATTAGAGCAGAAAAATAATCTAAATAATTAAATTCATTTTAACTAATTTCACCATATTTCTATCACAAATTCTTTTAATTTACTGCGTACGACGACTTATATTAAACAAAAGTACACGAACAGGCACGAAAACTTCCGAAGTTAATATTTTTTATTTACACTCTCTCACAATTTCTGAAGGACTTGCAAAAAATATATATTTTTGAAAACTGAATATAGGTTTAAATAATCAGAAAAATTAATTATTCGAAAATAGATAAATTTATTTGAAGACAGAAATTTCAACCATAAATTGAAATTTCAAACAGAAATTTCATCATTAAAATTTCAACCATATATGTATATAACATTTGAAAAATAATAATAATACTAGGTAGTTGAAGAAAATGCTCTTAACGCGAATGCTGACGGGTTATAAATGCTGACTTTGATGGTTAATTTCTCATAAAAACTGTACACAGAATACGTTAGTTGCCTGATATCGAATTTACAATATTTTGCATAAAATGTAAAACTAGACTTGATATCATGACAAAATTTGAAAGTGAAGTTAAAATTGATTAAAAAACGAAGAAGTTATAAGCATTCAAAGATTGATTTCCCATTTCTTTATGGTGATATCGGACTATTACGACACTAACCTATATCGTCCTCTTTGTTTAATTTGGAATTGTAAACGTTCATATTTTGCGTACTTCTAAAGATTTTCAAAAACCAACTTCAATTTTCTGCCCGTGCAGTGAGAATTCTTCTACTGAAGTGATAAAAAAAATTTAGTGAAATCGATATATATTAAATTTTAAAATTTCTCGATATATCCTAAAACAAATTCTACTGTAGCATGTACCTATACATCGTACAAATATATGATAGTAAATTATTTTACATTATAATGCATATACGTTATACTGTCACATCAAAACCACACTGCATCACCATACTTTTAACTTCTACTCTTGTTAAGTAAAAAGTTTCTAATTTGAACTATTTAATCAAAAACTTATAATGAATAATAATAGTGGGTGACATCTATTGTTTTCACTTAATTTATTTATTATTTTAACTTTTATTAACATGCTTTTAAGTTATTTTTTAATGATACTTTATTCAGTAAATTATGTTTTCCTAATAAATTACAATGTACATGATAAATATTTTTTTTTATCACGACGATGTATTTGAAAAAGATAATAAATACAAAAAAGCCACACCTATTGTGATAAAGTGATTATCTTATTTTGTAAATTTTAAGTAGCTTAAATAAACAAATAAGACACGCCTTTTAAAAAAAAAAAAAAAAGATATGACTTAGTTACAAATTATAAGTCCTCTCACTAGTGACATGTTCTTGTTGCAATAAGTATATATACTTACCCTTCATTTGGATATAATGTACTTGCTTCGGCAGTACATATACTAAAATTGGAACGATACAGAGAAGATTAGCATGGCCCCTGCGCAAGGATGACACGCAAAATCGTGAAGCGTTCCACATTTTTTTCCCTTTGTATACTTATTTTGTTTAAATTTATTTTGGATATTCAGATATTCTATTATATTCTTCGAGCAGTCACTCTTGATTCAAAAAATGTCTCTAACACCTTAAAATCGATTTTTACCATTTGCAATTTTTAGATAATGATTTTGAAAATATTCAACATTTTAAAGTTTCTAAAAAATCAATATTTTTAGAAAAGATTTTTACACTCCAACCCACTGATATTCCGTTTGAAAGAACTAAACTTCGTGAAGCATTACTTTATCATGAAATTATTTTGATAGATAAATAATATACTACAAATATTCTGGATTCCAAAACGCTTGCACGTTTCTTAAACGTTTTCAACCTATACAAACGCACGCACATAAACTGCTATCAAGCTTCTTATCATAAATGAGAGACCAAGTATACAGTTAGTAAGGGCTGTAGATATTTCAGAAAAGGACTAGGTTCAAAGACTTGACTTTTATATTTGAGGAAAGTGTAGTTCTTGAGTAAAAGTTAAATTTATGTGATTTTAACGACATGCGTTAAAATATTACAGTGGTTGTTGATTGTTCAAATTTATAGTATTGTTATTCCATTGAAGCCTAACCCCCTATCCCCATTAGAATTAGTAGGCTAGAGGCCTACAGAAAGGCTAATTTGTAAATTATATTAATATAATTGCACACATTAAACAAAAAAATTTGGGACGCTGAAAAGTAATTAATTCTGGAAGTGGGAGGTACACAAAATACATACAGTGCAACCTCGATATAACAAATCTGAAGGGAATCAGTAAATATTCGTTATATCAAGTAATTCATTAAACTGAGGTTTGTAATATTGAGGTTAAGTTGGTCTAAAATTCGTTATAAAGAGGAAAAAATTGTCGGAACCTCTCGCGACATGAATTACATACTATGGAGCATACTAACTGTCATATATTGGTGGGACTTTATACGTTATATAAAGGTTTTGAATTGACGAATTTCGTTATTTAGAGGTATTTAAATTTTTTATTATAGTTGAAAATTCGTTATAAAGAGACTGTTCGCAAAAAATATTCGAAATGTAGAGGTATATTTTATATTGACTCTTATGGACAATTCAAAGGGATTGCGAAAAATTTGTTAAATCGAGGAATTCGTTATATTGAGGTTCGTTATATTAAGGTTGCACTGTATTATCATATTTTGCCCAGTAAATAGCAATCAATAGCTGTAGAGAAACTAATCAATATAAATTAGACTTTAGGTACTAAATCTTACCCCACGATTGAGATATTTTTGTAACAGATAAAATTTAATGAAACAGTGTCAAATTCCATAACAAATATTCATGCGATTACTTCATCTCTATTTCTGTATATTATAAATGCGAAAAGTAAGCATGTTTGTTTGTTTATTTGTTTCTTTGTTTGTTACGCTTTCACGCTAAAACTAGCGAATGGTTTTTAATTAAACTGTACAGCAATATTGCTCATACTTAAGAATAACACATGAGATATAATTTATAAAGATAAATTAATAAAGATTTCTGTAAAAGTAGTCATTTGACATTACCATAAATTACAGATTTCTGTAAAAATAGTCAACATAAAATATTTCACGGCCATCTTTTTCGTTATACTCAATGAATAATTACGACTATTATACATTTAAAAAAGAGAAAACCATACATATATTTTACTTGTGTAGAACAATCCTTATCAATATTTCGAGTGTTATAGAAAGTGGATAAGCGAGAACAATCTTTCTCAATCTTTAATTTTAAACCCAGCGAAGCGGGTGGGTATCACTCTAGTAATTAATATTAAAAAAAAAAACAATATAATCGTGCTTGAAAAACAACGTAAATTGTTTAAAATCTGACTTTCAATTTAACGAACATGATACCGAAACAATTAAACCACATTATTTGATTACATGTTAAAAACATTCTTTAAAAAAAAAAAAATCATTAATCTAAAAAAATTAATCAACTAAAATAGAAATTAACATAACTAGAAATACAAATAAATAAAATAGATAATTAACAATATTGTGTGTACATGAATAAGTTTTAGTTAATAATAGTTGTAGTTACAATAATGTTGGAGTGGGTGTTTGTATGTTTGTTTGTTTGTTCAACTTGAGAGTGAGCTAATTAGCAAAACAACACAACTCTAAAACCTTAAAGTCATCTTAAAGTTTGATCATCTCTTGTAGTAAACATGTATTGTATGTATTGTATGTATGTATGTATGTTTGTATCTGTGTATTAATGTGGTCGTGACGTTAAACATCTCACGACAATAATAAACAACAACAACTAAAGAATTAGTTCAAACAACGACAATACAATATTCGATACCTGTTATTAGTATGTGAAAGAAATTATACGCTAAGTATTCTTTTTTTTATACTTCTGTGTATTGGCCAACAACTGAGGACTTTAGAATCTAGGAAATGGTTTATGGGATTCAGACTTGGATAGGATTATACAACGTTGCTTGTATAGTATGAGAAAATGGTCTAAAAATTTTGCATCTATATTTTTAGATTTTAGCCGCCCTCGAAAGTAATCAGTGGCATATTAATTAGAATATTGGATTAAAACGTTAAAAGCTATGGTCCAGCTATTCCTCTGAATCTTTTTTTAAATCAATACCATATTAAATAGTATATTACGAGCCTTGACCAAAGAGTAGAATTTTGGCTTCGTTTCAGCTTTATATCACATACGCTAGAATATCCAATATTCTGACCGTTGGTTAAATGTTATTTTTCTTGATCCTTTAGCTGCAAGTAAGATCTTTATGGTCGAAATTAATTAACCAAAAAAACGATTTTTGTGGTTTACTGGAGGGTTACAATGCTACAATTCCATGGATATGCAAGCCACAGAAGTTACTCTCTTGAGATGAAAACAGTATATTTGGCTGAAGGATCAATTTTTTTCAATTAATGTACAATAATTTTTATTTAGAAAAATAAGGAATTATTTCTAAAAAAATTTTTGACCTATCAAAATTATAAGCATATAAATTTGGATAACTTGGATTCAGATCAAAAAGCATACATTTATTAATACTTTATTTTGTTCCTTTCGGAAATATATAACATTTACCTAAGAAATATTATATATGTTTGTAAATGGACCCTATGAATCATGTGTGTACCTCGTGGACAGCTAATATAACCTCATCTAAACAACCATCCAAATATACTCGCCTCATTCAATCATGGGACTTGCTGGTAAAATAAAATTTAAAGTTAAATTAAAAATTTACAGAATATATTTTATACTCATTTGCTGTTTCCCAACTCCTCCACCAAATTGACCAAATTGATGATTGTAGTAATTCTACCACAATATAAAACGTCTTAAATGTCCTGGGCAGTTGAAAGTGTGCTGAAACTACCGTCTTAGTAAAGTAGAAAATTTGTCTATTTTTTTTCTTAGTATCAATTTTATTTAAAGAGAATAATATATACCACAAAAATGTTTTCGTAAAACTAATTATTTTTGAAGAGCTTTCAGTTTTTATCTCTCTTTGACTTATATAAGATAAAATATCCATCTCACTCACAAACTAACTTATGTTTATTATACTCTCGCTAGTGACACGTTCCTATCATGATAAGTATATATACTAAATTTTTAATGAGTGTAAATGTACTTGCTTCGGCAGTACATATACTAAAATTGGAACGATACAGAGAAGATTAGCATGGCCCCTGCGCAAGGATGACACGCAAAATCGTGAAGCGTTCCACATTTTTTTACAAATGTTATTCATGAAAAGAATTTATTTTTCTCATAGCTAACCAATTTTTTTGGTCGGAAATTATATTTATATTTTATCTCTTTTTGATTTAATATCTTTCGCACTTCAAAGTAGCACAATTTGTGTGAGCTCTCGATAGTGACATGTTCTTGGTGCGATAGGCACATGTCACTATTCGAGAGCAATATTCCTTTAAGATGTATATATAGAGGTCGTATGGCGCTCACATCGTAATTTTTTTGTGCTGAGATCATGTGTTTTTATTATTATCTATATTTTTCATCAATTTTTGTAACGCGCTACTATTAACAGTAGTATTTTGTTATATTACACCTTTTATAAGGTGCATTGTTTTCACTTAAGACGGAACGATAGTACCTAGAGAGTTGAGAGCAACCATTTAATAAGTAAGTACTTGAACATATACAACAATCGATAAGAACTTATTTATTAAGTTTTGTTTTATACAATTAGGAATTAATTTTTTGTATGCTTGTTATATGTCTCTGAATACATACATACAACAACCTTAACAAAATGCTTATTTAAATTAAACCTAAACACGAATAATTAATAATATCTGGGTTGAATCTAAATTGTATTTATTACTATACTTTTATAGTCATGGAAATATGTGTACATTTTGAAATGGAATGCGGTTTAAGATAATTTTAATAGGAGAGAAAATTTAAGTAAAAAGTATTTTTTCAAGTTCAAGATATTGCATTAATAATTGGAATTTCCAAAATTTGAAAAACGTCTAACAAAATCCTTAAAAGTTGCAAAAAAATTACGTTTCGATATGTAAAGGGGAAGTGAAATAGTGGGGTTAGGGCCACCATAATGAACACTTCTTAGGTACTCTTTGAACTCACATACTAATTATGAACTTTCTATCCCTATTTGAAGGTGCTGTACAATGTGTCCCTTTATCCAACTCCGCATTGCTCATAGAAGAAGAAGCGAGACGGGTATACGACTTTTCTACTTATCGCAATTTCTCTAATAGTAATGAGAAGGTAGAAAAGGAAATGTTGTCTCTCTGTCTTACTCGTATTTTAAGTAAGACGTCTGAGGGATTTCTGTAAGTCCCGTTTGCCCATGTCCAGGGGCGTAGGAGCCGTATGGGCAGGGTGGGCAGCTGCCCACCCAGGAATTTCCCTGGGTGGGCCATGCCCCTTTGTTGAAGAGATTAAAAATTTTATTGCTCTATTAAAATTTCGTGTAGGATAATTTTAAGGGCAAAACAATAGTTTTTCACTAACAATTGACCTTTCTGCCCACCCAGCAAAAAAAAAAATTTCGAACCTGCCCACCCAGCAAAAATTTCGTTCCTACGCCCCTGCCCATGTCTGATTGTACAATGAAAGTAAAAATAAATTTGTATAGTTAGTAACAAATTTGTAATCATGGTTTAATTTAACGTAGTACAAGCGCCAAGGCAAGTTTAGACTCATAAATAATTAAATAAAATTTTAAATTTTCAATATTTTGAAAATTACTCCAGATATCGAAAAATTTTATTCGGACTTTTCGTCTTATATTGTCAAGTTATAACGTAATTCATTATTAAATTTGAAATATACATTTGTTTTAAATTTGTATTCCCACTACCGTGCTCATACATCCTTAATTAGTCAGGCCCAACGGGGTTTTTTCGAATAATTTTTTTTTTATTTCCACCGACTAGTTTTGGAGAAATCTATGAAAGCATATCAACCATCTACCGTTTTCCCATAAGAAGGCATATCTTAAATATGCCTCCTTTGGAATCATTTCTTTCTTTAGACTTAGTCCAACTTCATATAAAAAAAAGCAAGCCTTTTATCCAAAATTGCCCTGTCACTCGTACATCCTCAAGTAAGTCTTTCCTGGAAAATTTGCATTGTATAGATACCGTCTCGTGTTCCCGTTCAGGGATCACAACCTAAAAACGGGAGCTTAATGTTATATCTTTGTTTGAATAGTAAAATTTTAATTTCTTACAAATGCATTTTAAATTTCAATTTAAGCTATAAAAATGAAAACACAACAAAATATGAAACTAAGAATAAATGCTAGATGAAAATTCCTTGAAAAATATCCAGATAACACATAAATTAATTTCTTTTTTAACAAGCGATAATTTCTAATCTAAAAATTTGAAAAGTATTCAAAAATGATTTTTTTTTCATGAAAATAATTTTAAAAAAAAATTAATATATTAACTGATATTTTATCAAAAAATTTTAACACTAAAAATTATATGCAAATATTTTTATATTTTGATAACGCCACCAAAAAATTATATTTTTGTATGTTGTTTTATAATGAACAAGATAAAGACAACAATACATAAATATATAAATGATATTATCTCCTATATATTTTATATTATACAAAAAAAAATGGCGTTTGTGTATTTATGATCATTGCCTTTTATATTGTAAGAAGATAGGAGTCTCATATTTCTTCTATGTTATCAAGATTTATTGTAGTTTATTTTTTGAGTATATTTTATGTATTTATATTATATACATATATAAAAATTCTATTAAATATATTATTTATGCTGTGCAAAATATACAAAAAAAAAAATAATAATAAAAATTGTGGAGAAAAAAAAAATACGATTATGTATATTTTTTTTAATGCAAAAAAATTTCTCAGTCGATATGATTCAATAGTATTTTTTATTTACAAATGTTTGAGGAAATTTTGTCATTTAACATAAATTTTTTTGATGATTTTTAGGATTCCGTTGCTAATTTTTATCAAATTTACTTGACTGTTTGCCAGAAATGGTGAACTGCAAGTTGCTACTCAAAGGGAATACCCTGAAAAGGGCCAATCTTAGATGGAGGGAGCAACGTACTTGTGGTATTACAAGACAGATATGGTCTGAGTAAAACCGCAAGCGTTTCGAAGATCTTATATCACTTCCAAGGGCCTCTATTCGCAAAGTTGTTGTGGCTATTACAGGGCAGGAGGAGACAATGTCTCATCTTCTCTGTTACTGCCCAGCTCTTGTCATGAGGAGATGGACTTACTTGAGCCAGCCTCTCTTTGACAAACTCTCCGACCTGGAGTTCGTCGACGTCAAAGCTCTCCTGCTGTTCTTAAACAGCTCCAAATGGTTCATGGAGTAGTGGCCGGGGATGGGTTAACCCTTTTTCGGTATCACAATGGACCCTATGGTAAATTTATTTAAAATCAAACCACCCCTTTCGGTTTCATGAATATATTTAAAGCAGGCATGAGCAAACGTGGCTCAGAGAAGTCCCTCAGACTTATGTAACTAACATACGAGTAAGACAGTGATAACCTATCCAGGGACAAAAAAATACGAGTAAGACAGAGAGACAACATTTTTTTTCTACCTATCATTACTATTAGAGAAACTGAGATAGGTAGAAGAGTCGTATACCCGTCTCGCTTCCTCCTCTAGCATCAATGAAGACTTGGATAAAGAGACATACAATAAAGTTTATGGCACACAATAAAGTTATAACAATGGTGACTTCAACTTAAAATAACTCGGCATGCCTGATTCAAAGGAATATTCATCCTATTTTTAAAAAAATGCACCCACCTATAAAACTTATTTAAAACCATTCTTTTTTTCTTTTTAATAGTTATTTTGAACTGACAATTAATCTTTGAGTAGTTAGCGATAGTAAATATTTTTTTTTTAATATTAAGAAAATAGAATTTAATGTATCAAAATGGAAATATTATATTTAAATAAAATAATTATTTGAGAAAATAGAAAAACATAAATTGAAAAAAAAAAAGAAAGAAAATAATCAACTGAAAAATAAAATCTACTGGTAAAAGGAAAATTTGTTCTTCTTTTTTTCTATAAATAAAACATAATAAACTTACATAATTTAAATATGCCGTTGGCTACGTATAAACTCAATATAACATTAGAAGAACTAACTTAGTACAAGTTTTGTATAAAATAAAAGTAGATACTTGAGTCATAGAACATCTCGTAAACATCTAATTAACTACAATACAACTCAATTTGTGTTATATATGATTTTCAAATGTTTCTTTGATAATTATTATTATTTATATCATATTTATTATTATCTATATAATAGTTCTCTTTATAATAGTCATCATTTATACATTATATAAACATTATATTATCAATTATAGTAACGTTAATGAGCTTTGCAATTATTATTATTATCATTTGTTTTTATAAATTTTTGTTTTCAATATTTACGTCAAATGAATATGAATGTTTAAATTTGCTTTTTTTGACGTTTTTGGATGAACTGACTTAATTCATTACAATCTTCATAATTTTTTTTATGACCCGGATTATAAGACAAGTTGAGTAGGTATGTTAAATTTTCGTTCCTCTCACTAGTGACATGTTCTTATCGCAATAAGTATATATACTAAATTTTGACACAGTGTAAATGTACTTGCTTCGGCAGTACATATACTAAAATTGGAACGATACAGAGAAGATTAGCATGGCCCCTGCGCAAGGATGACACGCAAAATCGTGAAGCGTTCCACATTTTTTGCAAATGTTATTATGGAAATTAAAATTTTTGAAAAATTAAAAATGCAATATTTGATTTTAAGAAAAATATATTCTTTTTTCAATCTCTTAGGAAATTTGCTTAGCTAACGCAGCTCCTACGCTACGAATTATTTTCAAAATTTTGTTGTAAGAAAAAATCAACTTTTAAAGTAATATTATATTAAAATATATTTTAAAACCCCGGTACCTACAACTACACCACTCAAAAACAGTTAAATAACTTATATGGAAAAATCTACCCACTTTTCTCCATTATCATAGAAAATTAATTAAAAGTTAAAATAATAATAAAATCAAATAGCAACCCAACGTATAATAATAATTATAATTTTATTCAAAAATAGAATATTATTAATTTATAATAAATAGCTTGAGGAAATGTTTCTTATTGTAAAATATTCTAAATTCAACATTTATTAAGTAGTTGTATAAATATATATGTATATTATTTAATGCATAATTGTTTAGCAGTGGTTCTACAACTTTTTCCGTTATATAATATAAAATATAAAATATAAAATATGATTCTCAATAGTTGGATCATTAATCACAATTATTATTCTAGTTTAAAACAATGCAAACAAATATTCATTATGAATTTGTATTGAAAAAATTCATGTTAACTGAGCGAATATTTCGATTGATAAATTGTTATAATGATTTAAAAGTGAATTCTTTTTAAAAATTTTTGTTGTTCTGTGCAATCTGGTAAATATTCCCTAAATATACGATAACGCTGTATTAACGATAATTACAATAAGATCCCGACACTTTTGCATTAAGATACCTCTGCCACTGGAAATAATTATATTATAACACAATTAAATGTAACATAATTTAAAGAGAGATAAAAATAAACCAAAAATAATGCTTTTTTTTTCTATAAAAATTATTTATTGTATCAAAACTTAAAGTTGGTGAAATCTAGATAATTGAAATCTCACTTGGCTTAGCAATTTTATATATTTACTTATATCGGAGTGAAGTAGACATATAATGAACGGTTGTCTGTCTCACTCTAAAATATTCAAACTTTTATTAAACTCTCACCATTGACATGTTCTTATCATGATAAGTATATATACAAAACAGATATTCGTATTTATGTACTTGCTTCGGCAGTACATATACTAAAATTGGAACGATACAGAGAAGATTAGCATGGCCCCTGCGCAAGGATGACACGCAAAATCGTGAAGCGTTCCACATTTTTTTAATGCATTTACAAAATTTAAGTTATTTTTTATAAAGACGCGTAAAAAAACCGAAAGTCGAAGTACTTGTGACATGAGGATAAATAATTTTAATAATTTTGTTTATTAAATCAAAAATTCGGTGTAAGCAACAGACAGCGTAAATATTCCACTTTTCATGTCGATGAAACTATGAACTCACACGTCAAATAAATTAAATTTTTCTTAATACAATAAATGTTGGTTAATTCAGACCCATTTCTTGGCTATATCCAAATCTTTAAAAAAAAACTGTAAACATTCGAAAATATAATTTTCTTTCAAATTAATACCATCAATTATTATTAAATTTAAACTTTGTTTCATATTTTCTCAACTGTTAGAAATATAGAAACTGAAATTGGCAGTAAAATTATCCAAAAGAAAAGATCAAATAGTTGCCTGCGAAAAATAAAGTTTATAGTAAGTTACAGCCCATAGAAGATTATTAAAAACCACTGTTTTATCATAATAAATTTTCCCTATGTATAATATAAACATTTAATATTAATAAATACTATCACTAATTAATTAAAATTCATAAGCCACATTAAGTGTGAATTATAAATAATTATATAATTTAAATGAACAATGATAATTGAGCATTTATATTTTAATCATAATTATAATTATATTATATAAAAGACCATACAATTTTATTTATCGTTTGAGTACAGCAAACAGTAGAAAAAATTTTTTAAGAAACACTAGCTGATGCTTATTAGCTACAAAACGTAAATGCTTACAAGTAATATTATTTTTAAACAAAATAGAATTTCTTTTTTAATAAAATATAATATATTAAAGATCGTTACTTGGAACTATGCAGATAGTTTGCCTTGGTATCAATACACCCTGGTTTAACTAAAAAAAGTCTTATCTTTGTATAAAGCATGTTTAATCTACACTGATCTACACTGAAAACAGCATTCTATCGAAATTTTCCCACTTTCGCAATGGATTTTTTAGTTTTACTTAATCCAATAAACATGTAGAGATTCCTTCTGCCACCGAACAAATATAGGCAGAAAGTTTACTGAATCTAGTATCTAGTAAATCATAGATGATAAAATATCTGTTTTATTTTTTAAATCAAGATTGAGGTAGTCGCAAGAGAACCGTACATTCCGCAAGAAAATTAAAGTTCAGGTGTGTCTTGTTGGATTGTGAAATGAAGTGGTTTAGTTTTAAAATGGAGCTTCGATAATTATTGGTTGACATTAAAATTACTCCCATTCACCTCATAAACTTACCCTTTTGGTAGGTACTTAAGCGTAATTTAAATTTACGATGTTGCCCAAGCTTAACCTCACAAAGTATTGTCAAGGAATGAAAAAGACTTTTATCTACGTACGTGAGAAAAGAAGAACTTTTCTAACTCAGGATGTGTGGAAAAGATACTTCATTACCGCCCTAAAGTGATAATGAATTCATTCCCGCACTAGGGCAGTGTTGAATTCAGTTACTACAGTAACTTTTTTATTTTTCTCAATTACCTATCGTTTATTTTCATATTCTAGAGGCGTAGATAAAGTTTTTTACGATTTGCTTGTGATGACGTATTATTAACGTACTTCTGCGAGTGTTCAACTCGTGCTTCGCAATCGTTGTAAATTGTATTGTAAATACCTATTATTATACCGACGAAACCCTAACTTCAGCGAGCATCAAATCTGTGAGTTTTAAACACCGAATTTATTTGTAGACATATAATGGTATGTCTATCTCACTCTGAAATAGGCAAACTTTTATCAAACTCTGACTAGTGACACGTTCTTGTCGTAATAAGTATATATACTTACCCTTTATTTGGGTCAAATGTACTTGCTTCGGCAGTACATATACTAAAATTGGAACGATACAGAGAAGATTAGCATGGCCCCTGCGCAAGGATGACACGCAAAATCGTGAAGCGTTCCACATTTTTTTAAGCTTTTTTTTTTTACCATTGTGTCATTTTAGATAACCAACAAGAAAATACTCAGAAACTAATTTGTTCATACTGCTTGAAGTCCTGTAGATTGAAATTGGTTAATTGTTAAATCCTACACTTAAGAAAATTTCAAAATGCATTACAAAATTTTGGTTATTTTATAAATATGTTTGCTTTGCCTTAAAGACACGTTAAAAACAGAAAAGTATTAATATGAAACTGCTTTAAAGTAATTAAAATTAAAAAAATTCATACAAATTAATTTCAATTTAGAAAAATGCATTATAATTTATTTATTTTTTATTAGCAGAGCAAAAACAAAAAAAAATTCTTGCTTTGCATATTATCCCATAAACAAACGTAATATTCCATATATTCATATCACATTACTATACTACTAAATGGAATACTTTCTGTATAATATTATTGACAGAAATAATAAATTATTCAAATTTTTTAATTAAAACTTTTCCAATTTGAAAAACATAATATTTATTCCATAAATATCATCTCTCTTACTACTGTGCTGTGGTTTGGTTGATATTATAGAACGTGTTTGTGTTGGTATGTATGTGGCTCTCTACTTTACCGACAAATATTTCATTTTCATCAGTAATTTATTAATTGGTTTTCCACTCTTATTACTTACACAGAGAGAATTATTGCATAAAATTTTCACTATAAAAAAAAAAAACTTTCATAAAATTTATGTGAATAACTAAATTCAATTTATTTTCTTTTATTTTACAGGTGAGTTCCAACATTGCAGAAATAATTTACGGCAACGTTTGTGAAAAATGAATAATATTCAAGAAAATGGAGAACTTATGCAAGAATTGTGATTTAAGGGTATAGTTTTTAATTTATTGCGCCTTTTTATAAATTTTATTGTAATTTGGAATAGTATTTTAAACCTCTTTGTCCTTTTCTCATTTTATTTTTACACAGATACGCTTAAAATAATATATTTTTGACTTTTTTTTAACTAAGAATAACGAAGACAAAATCTCAAGAATAAAAATATTTTTAAATAACTTCAAACTGTCTCATTTTAGGCTTAGAGTATGTTATCCCGGAAAAAATGTTTTCCCCGGGAAATTTAACTATTATGCAAGTACTTAATGTCTAGCTTAAATATAAAAATAGTAGCAAAAGAACAGTCTGTGCCCAAAAAATAAAGTGACATTGTATTTATTTTGAAAACTGGTTGTAGTCACCTTCCGGGATTGCATTATTTCAATCTATTCTATCGTATCAGAACGGTGTCTCCGGAGCGCTCTTTTGAGCTTGCTGAACAGCCAGAAGTCGAACGGTGCCAGATCAGGTGAATACGGTGGTTGAGGAACGATATGGGTTGAGCATTTGACGAAATGAACACCAATTATGAGTGCAGTATGGGATGGTGCATTGTCGTGGTGTAAAAACCATGAATTGTCTTTCCACAATTCCCGCCTTTTTTGGCGGATAGCGTTACGCATAACGCATAACGTTCAAATAATTTTCATTGTTGACTGTTTGGCCGGGCGGAAGGAATTCATAATGCACAACAAACGCGCGCAGTTTAAATTCAAATGTCACCTTATATTTTGGACACAGTATTATATGGGATTTTTCTTAACTTTCGGGGAATAATCACCTATCGAATTAACTAGGTAACCAACAACACCGGCTGGCATATTATTTTCAAAGGGGATCATGTTAAGTACGATTTTATTCTGAATTTTATTGTACACTTGAATTATAAGAATTTATTGTCAATCTCACTTATCTTGAAAGCTAAACAGATTAAAGTTTAAAAACTTATACCTGAAGATTCTTAACGAACAAACAAAAGATTTCGTGTGATTCAATTGGAAAATTATTCAATTGTGATACAAAAAACAAGCAGTGAATTCATTGAATTTGAATCAATTTTTATTTTTTTTGAAAGAAATAAGATAAAATAAAAAAGAATAACACTACTGTAGGTTAATTTCATTTTATTATTTGTTGTTGATAAGGATGAATATAATCTGAGCATTAAACTGACTGAATGTGTAAGGTTTTGTACCCAATGCTGTTAGATGTTGTTATTGGGAAAATTATTGAAGTCGTCAAGCAGTTGATTGTCAAGCTATGAATGATAACTAAGTTCATTCAAACATATGAACAGTATTATTTTAAATTACTATGGTTTCTTAATATCAATTTATTTGTTCCTCGCTTTCTGAATTCCTATTTAAATTTGTTATCATAGTTCTTTGTTAAGTTAGAGAATGTCGCACAACAAACTGATTTTCACAATAACTTTTCGTGGTTGAAAACCCAAAATTTTAATTTTTTGTGAACAACGAATATATCTGTTTTATCAGGTGGCGGAAAAATAATTTTTATATTTGTAATTAGACTTAAGTTCTTATTAGAAGAACAATCAGCTACGGAAGTTACACAAATAATTCATAAAATGAGAGTTTATGCCCTGAAATTTCTAAAATATGTTGAGTTCAAAATATCTCGTACAGAATTATCAAAACGTTGGCATAGAATAATTTTTCCCTATCAGGTACGATCATAAAAGAAGTACTCAAATTATCTACAACCGTCGTCGGTAAGAATAAGTTTTTGATAGAACAAGATTTACTACACATAGTTTTTAAAAAGTAAAGGATAAAATCAAGTTGTTCCCAATTGGGGAACTAAAAAGCTTGCTTACTTGCTCGTTGCATTTGGTACAGACAGAAACAAACATTGAGTAAACATGTTCTATATAATATAATATGTACACAAACATGTATTCTTGTGTGTGTGAAACAAGTATTTGTAAACTTTTCAAGTAGGTCCTTACTCTCTTTTTACTCTGAAGTCTATAGATATGTTGAGTTGTGTCGAATAGTTAGTTATAACACATTTACTACAAGGAAAATTTTTGTATTACTAACCAATTCAACATAACCAGAAAGTTTTATAAGGTGATTTAGAAAACAAGTTTTTAATAAAACGGTAAACTTCACCCACAATTTAATTCAATTTTATCATATTATGTCTTCTTTTTCGTAATGGCCATTCCCTTTACTGCTAACCGAAAAATTTAAAAATCGATTCAGATCATAAAAATTCCTAAAAAAGCTAAGAAAAATACCAAAAATACCTACCTGGAGAGTGGTAGGATATTCACGATTTTTGTTAGCTGGCAATAAATTTAACAAAAGATGAACAAACCGTAGGTCCGCCAAACCTTAAATAAGTCATCTCAATAACTTTGATATTTTTGACTCAAGTCTTTTTTACATTATTTAAAATTTATTAAAATTCTCAGAAGAAGAATGGTTTTTGCTTGGATTTAATCATTAAAACTCTCATAAGTCAAAATTCACAGATTTCTACGTAAGATATTTGAATGGAAAGCTTTGAGATTTTAATCGAATTACTTGAAGTATAGATACAGATATATTCGTTAGACAAGCAATATAAAATAGATCCTTTGAACACTAAATAATTGGGAAAATGACTTACTTATTTTAACTCTAAGTTAAAGTATTATGAAAATGTTAAGAGTTAAAAATAAGCCAGGGACTTCTAGGAAAATTTCATTCGGAGTTCAATTCCAATGCCATAAAAATTTTAAGCTTGTTTAAATTTATAAGAGAGGAATTTGGAATTTTTGACGTTTAATTAATATTACCAAGGAGTTAATTTAACGAATTTCACGTGATCTACAGTACACCATGTATATAATTTAGCCAGTAGCTTTTTATGAATGGAAAAGTATAAAAAAATATTAAAGGTATATTAGTTTTTGAAACTCATAAAAAAAATTATTAAGAGTAAAAAATGCATTCAAACTCGAATTAAATAATTAATTGAACACCTGGACAATATAATAAACGAAAGAAGACGTTTTTATACCTTAAATAGAAATTACTCTTCTAAATAATAAACTTTTTATGTACTCATTTGCACTTTTTTGTGTATTTTGTCTTTTTATGCCGTTATTCATCTGACAAAAGATGATGTGATATCGTGAGAAATTAAATCATTTTCAAGTAGCAAGTAGTACTCTCATTATTTTATCGAAATCACCCAATACAACTTTAAAAAACTACTTCTTCAAGCACACAAAGTCTAGATCTGAGGGGATATACATAGAACGGTTATAATAGTGGAGGTACCTACTTGAGTTTTCAGTAACATACTTAAGTTTTTGTTTATTTGTTTTGTGTTTATCCATCCCCTTACCCCCTGTCTACACTTTTAGCAAGAAATTGTACTAGAGACTTCTTATTATTCTATTTTCTCGTATAAATATACAATGAAAATCTTTTATTGTGACATTTAAAATCAGCTCAAAATGTGACATAAATGAAATTATGAATCTTATATATGATTTCTCTTTTCTGTAATATCGAAAATGTACCGTTTAGGAAAAATAGATTAGAGAAATATTAAATTTTCATTTTGTTCATTATGTAATTTATGGATCATATCTGTAATAAAATTGCTTATTAAAGGCGACCGCATTGCAGAATCCCCACGGGTCGAGGAAGTAATTTTTAAAGATATTATAAATTCGAGGCTTATCGGGGCAGAAAAGCCCCAAAAATTTATGTACCGCTACCTCTTCAGGTGGAAACTTCTTTGTTTGATTCTACTCATCGAACAGTATATGTTTCATGAATGATTTCCCTTGTTTACTATAACTTCATTTTAGACTTTAAAAGTAAAACTAACGAATTCTCAAATTATCCATAATCTTGAGGTTTGCCACCTAACTACTTATCTGTATATACAAAAAGATATAAATATTTAAATCAAACTATTCTAGCTCTAAACCGTTTTATTTCTTCAGTTTTCTTACAAATAATTTAACCTTTATTTCTATTTTAAAGTATGTTGGCTTGAGTCTCTTAAATTAAGGATTTTAGACCTAATGGAAGACGGCCTCCTGTACCATACACCTATATCCTAAATTTTAACATAAAGTTTTTGCCACAATTTATACACGCTCCCTTATAATCGATTCATCATCTACAAAGAATTGTCGCCTTAAGCTACTTTCACTATAGTGCTTTTTTCTAACTATCTCAAAGCAATGGCACACATACAATGCTAAAGCACAAAACTCTTTAACTACATAGAAAACAAAGCATGATTAAGCTTTCTCTGTACTTAGATACCTACTACCAACAATTCAACTATTTATTTATTTTATGTCTGTTTGTCTGTTTTATGTTGTTTTGTACTTTTACTACAAACGTTTTATATTATTTGGTGGGGCCCAATCAACAATAAACAAACATACTACACACTTTAATAAGAAACAAACAAACAAACACAGCACAGAATAATACAATTGTTTTATATTATTTTATTTAAATAATATAAAACAATATAATATTTGAAGTACTTACTTTATTCATTAATAATGACAGGTTATATTTTTTTTTTCTGCATATAGTTATAAAATCTATCTTAAGGTTACAACTTTTCCTGCAAATTTCACATTTGTCTTATGAAACAGAAGTATTTTCTCTCTTTATGATCCTTCACTTTCTACAATTAACTTGGCAGAATAAATAGAATGGATAAACAAGTAATTTGGCAGAATAGATAAACAAGAAGCAATATAGAAACATTTTCTGCTTCTATAAATAACAAGAAAGTCGGTGTTGTTTCTTTGATGTACTTAAAAATACATGTTGGGAAAATGTGACTCAGAGAAGTCCCTTAGACTTCTGTAACTAAATAACGAGTAAGACAGCGACAACCTAACCAATGTCCACCCATAATACGAGTAAGACACAGAGGCAAAATTTTTTTTCTACATATCTCATTACTTTTAGAGAAACTGAGATAGGTAGAAGAGTCGTATATCCGTCTCGCTTACTCCTCTATGAGCAATGTGGACTTGGAAAAAGAGACACACAATAAAGTTATTGTGGTGAATTCGACTTAAAATAACTCGCCCATGCCTGATGTTGGATTAGATATAGAAGTCCAATATACATTGCATCATTCTGTAGTTTCTCAGCAGGTATTCGCGATTTACTGAGCAACCTTTGCATTTAAATGAGAGTTTTTTTAATCAGAATGCAGGTATGCTGAAGAATGATTGTCAATGAGGTATTAGCTTGAAATAATCTAAACATGAAAGTTTTTTGCAAAAATGTAAAAAGTTCTAGTTTTAAACATAACGTTAAATTTTGAGAAGATGAAGTTTTAAATATGCAAATTCATGTAGCTTGAATCGAACATAGGTAAGCGAAGTAAAATTGAGAAAAAAAAACAGTAGTGGATACCTTCAAGAAACGTGAAGGTTTTTCGATGAGCAATCACATTCATTCTATGATGCTATTCACTAATGAACTGTAACGATTACATGCTAAGAAGAGCGCTTTCTGCTTTAATCGTTGGGGTTGATTTTATATTAATATCTAATATGTAGATTGTCCAAACAAAAACTAACGGTATTGATTATATTATATAAGTATATAAGTGCTATTTGCACTTTGTAGATATTTAAATATATTTTAATCATGATTCAGAAAACATAAAGCTAGTTATATGACCTTATTTTAAATAAAAAAACAAAAAAAAGCAAAATCTTAACACAACAACAACAAAAAACAATAAAATACAACATAAAAATACAGAAAACCTTTAAAAAACCTATAAAAAATACAATTTAAAAAAATTGCCACTGAAGGTTAAATAAATAACAGTTCATTTAAAATAAATTAAAATATATTAAAATAAATGTTTCCTAATTATTGATTACTATTTGTTGTTTTATTTTTCCTCTATTAAATTATTAACAACTAGAAGAAAAAAAAAAAAAACACTAAAAAAATAATAATATTAAATTGAAAAAGTTTTCTTTTAATGTTTTTTTTTTTCATTCATTAAAAAATAAAAACTTTATTAAATTATTTATTTAGTTTTAAAAATAATTCCACTTATCAATTCAAGAAATACAGTGAAAACGATAAAACGATATTATGGCTAGACTCTAGTGTAAAAATTTCTTGAATTTGTAAATCGGGAACAAACCTACAGGTGTTAAATTTTGATAAAATCAAATTAATGAATTTTTAGTTTGAAAGAGATTCTCTATGATTATTCAGATTAGTTTAATTTTGTAAACTTTTTCTAAAAATTGTCAAGCATATATGTCTTCCCTTTTTTACAATCGAATTAATGCCGCATTAAAGACAAAAAAAAACAATGATAAAGTCCTCATGATAATTGTCCGTTCGATAGCTAATAGCAGTTGCAGAATTTGGCAAAGCCACCCTAATGTAGTCAAATACAAAACGGCGATATAAACATAAATTTTACATGGAGAATACACTCTGAATATATATGAATAAAAGATATACCGTGAAAATATACCGTGAAAAATTGATTTGTGTAGAAATAATTTATTTGAGAAAAAATATTCTCAACTCAAAGTTACAAAGTATCGTCGCGTCGTTATTAAATGTTTTCTTACATTTCTTGACGTTTTTGGAATTAAAAAACGATAACGGTTTTGCCTTGCAAAGAGACCTTAGTTTCCCTAGCAATAGCGGAGAATCAGTTTGATGTTTAATTTTCGATTATTCTTTTTCAATTATTTAAAGTTATCCTGTGGTAATTGATTTTAAAATGAATTATTTCACTGCGCTTCCACCATAAAAATATAGTAATTAATAATATTCAACAAAAAAACATATTTTTAAATTTTTCCAATTTTCCTCCCAAAGAAATGACTATAAAATATTGGAATTATATCAGAAATGGTTTTATACCGCAAACCTTTGCATCGGTGGCTTGTAGCTATCTTTTATAAGTACTCGAAGGTGTATTAAACCAGTTTCCACTTTATTTATAAAAACTAGCTATTAATTTCGAATTGTTCGACGATGCATGCTTGATGATTGTTCGAAGAACATATGTGTGTATACGTTTAAGATGAAATATGTATGGTTAATAAATAATATGCCGACTTAAGCAGATGGTTTTTTTTAAACATTTATTATTAATCCTACATAAATACAAATCAATGTAAGCTTATTTTTTTATAATCCTTAATTTAAAGGATTTATTTCAGTTCTTTTTTTTTATTTACATATCATTTTGAAATGTCATCTTTCTTATTTAAATAAAGAAATAAAGTTAGCAGGAAGGTTTTCAACCCCAATTAGGTAGACAGTTAATAATAGTTTGTAAAGTACTATGACCTTAATGTATTTGTTTTATAATTATTATAGTTTTAACTTAAGTTTTTACAGGTTATTCAAATAGATGAGTTTTTTTGTTAAATACTAGCAAATCCGTTCACTCGTTCCTATGGTTCAGCTATAAAAATTTCAATTATCTGAAATATATTCTGTGTCCTACCAGAATCCGCAATATTAAATCCGATTATTAAATATTAAATCCACTATACAAAATATCTAGGATTATTTATCGGGATAAAAACTTTACTATCTTATTAAAATCGGCTGAGCGAATTTAAAATTAGCGTAAACAAGCATCATGACTCGAGAATTTTATAAATAAAAATTAAGTTATCTACTTTAAAAAATATATAGCCAACTTTCAGAAGATATTTAGAATTAAGAAAATAAGTATTTTAATAAGTGAATTTATATTAGGTTTTTGGTAGTACATACTATATTACAATAAATAATTAAAATAATAAAAAATAATTTTATTATTGGTGTATGACTACAAATTTTTTATTTTATCTCAAAATTTTTCGAACTTTAACTTTCTGGAAAAATTTCTGACACTCCAAATATTGTATAATTCGTAGTTAAATACCTATGTGGTAAAATTATTTTTCTTTTTTAACGAAGAGTGGTCGGGCACTGTTTTAGGTTAAAAGACTCAAATTTCTCAATGGATAAAATCAGAAAAAGTAAAACTTTACCAACGGTTTTACTTTTGAAGTAAAAATAATTGTTTTCGTATTATGTGAGTGCAGGGAAGTAACATCAGTTATTTTCTTCTCGTTCCCAAATATTTTTCGTAAACCTCAAAACAAAGAAAAGTTTGATAAAATTCAACGCGATTCATTTTGGATTTTTCATCATTCGAATGGTAGGATTCCTCACAAACTCCTCAACGCTGTTTAGGAAAAGGTGCGAGGGGTGGGGGTATAGTAAATTAAAAATGTGTGTTAAAATGGGAAGGCTTTATTAATTTGAGTTTAATCTTCTTAAATTTTACTTATTTTGAAAATCAAAATTATTTTTGAGAAAAAAATTTTAATTTAATTTTTTGTTTTTTATATTTACTTATTTTGTATTTTTTAATTTAAAAACTTTTTAATATCATATCCTTTTTATAGAAAGAAAAACAGAAGTTGTATAAATTGTGTATTTTTTTAACTGCTCACCTTTCTAGAATAAAGAATATATCCAAAATGAAAAAAATATAATACAATAATAATAAAAACTTTTCAAAAAAAATTTTTTTATATCAATAACCAGTAAAAAACGAAACAAATGTTATTATTATTACAAAAGAGAAACTTTTTTGCATTCTGTGTATGTATGTGTGTTTATTGGCATTTTGTATTGTTTTTTCAAGGTAATAAAAAAAAAAGTATACGAAAATTCTTCCTTCTATGCTCCACATCTTCTAAAATGTGAAACCAAACTGAAGCCATTAAAACCAAATGCACACACAAAAAACAAACCCACTATCCTCGATGAACTTAAACAAAACAAAACTTTTTTACGAGTTTAATAAAAACATTTTTTATTATTTTTTCTATGTATGGTCTCTTGCCTTTAAGCAAGTGTTTTATTTTTTTCTGAATGGTATTGAATTTTAAATGATTTTCCGTTTTTTTTTAGTTAACAGCGAATTCAGTCTGGGTCACGTATACAGGAAGTTCAAATCAAATATGTTGTGTTAATTTTTTTAACCTTGGAATAATATTTATTTATTTTCAGTCCGGTAACGAAAGGTTAGTTAATAATAATGCGCAGCGATTCCGTAAACCTGGACACAAACCATAAAATAATTAGCGTTAATAAGCAAAGTCTAACAGATATTTTTCGTCTAAAATTATTTTAAAGGTACTTTAGATTAATGAGTGGTGTAATTAGAACTAAAACTTCGAATATAGAACGAACAATCGAACTTTTCGACATACAAATTGATAAACTTACCAATTGAGTATGTAATGTACATCAAATCAATAATATTGTGATTTAAACTGTTTTTCATGTGCCAAAACTAGGATCTAATATAACCTCATCATTTTCATTTATCTACACTCTTCAAAAAAAAATATAATATTCCTAAGGACAAAAGCAGTTCATTTTAAAGATTATGGTCGTTCATTATTTAAACCAGCGACTCCCGTAAAGCCCCTTAATATTAGAAAGCTTAAACCGAGATAAGCCTTAAAATATCTGTGCTAATTATAGGAATAAATTATTCTTTTGTATAACATAATAAACTTCGGTTGTGTTAAAACAGAGCAAGTTGTTTTTTTATTTTGATACTTACTATGAGCTTGAAACTCCTATCCAAGCAGCAACCTTCTTATTACAATTTTGAACTTTTATTACAAATTTTGCCACTTTTTAACTTGAATGGCTCTACAGCAGTCATGGCAAACGTGGCTTAGAGAAGTTCTTCAGACTTCTATAATACGAGTAAGACAGTGATAACCTAACCAGTCACAACCAAAAATACAAGTCAGAGAGACAACATTTTTTTTTCTACCTATCTCATTACTATTAGAGAAACTGAGATAGGTAGAAGAGTCGTATACCCGTCTCGCTTCCTCCTCTATGAGCATTGCGGACTTGGATAAAGAGGCACACAATAAAATTATAACAATGGTGACTTCGACTTAAAATAACTGCCCCATGCCTGCTCTACAGTACAAATGTATATACAGTGGCCCTATATGTATGTATATACAGTGGCCCTTGGACTACAAAAACTGATTACAGTAAAAAATTTAATTTACTTGTATGCGACATGGACCATACCAACAAATACAATAATATCTGAAATTTGCCCGAAATCAATAATAACAAATCAATTTACCTATTAAAAAAAGTATTATGCAATAAATCATATTTTCAACCAAAAAAAAAAGAACCATTTTCCAACAAAAAAATTTTATACAATAAATGTACATAAAAGATTACACAATTTCTATTACATAAATTTCAGATCCCAATATATTCCACAACATTAATTTCAGATTCCACATAATATAGACTACGTTCCTATACCTACTATTTTACGTTATTATATACTGCAACAACGGATGCTTCTTATATAGTACGAACAAAACGAGGCGACGCGACAATATATGTTCATAGTAGTTTATAAAAAAAAAAAATAATAAAACCTACCATTATAGAAAATATAATATCGATTATTATAATTTTCTTTTTATGAATTATTATTCCAATTAAATTTATACACCAGGAATATAAAATAATAAATTTTAACAATAAATGGCTTTTTTATCTTCTACATATATTTAATTTGATTTATTGTTAATGAGGTACATTAATTATGTCTTGTTTGTGTTTTATTTTTTATTATTTAAACATTAAAAAATGGTTTAATACGCTCCGATGACATCGATACATAGGCGGGGCTTTTCGAATTGAAGCATTTCTTGCTCTTACAGGTAAATGTTGTTTATTGGTATGATTGTCCTCGTTCAACTCCCTTCATTATTTGTCGTTTAGGATGTTTCATTTTCGGAAGTCGAAAGTACACTCCCACACCATGTGAATGCATACAATACTTTTCTAAGCTTTACTCTGATTTCCTGCGGTGCATATTATCGGACTATACGATAAGCATCGTGGTTCTGCCGTGCTTACTTATTTCTGTAGTCATCTTCAAGTCTACGGCAGATGTTTTTTATACCATGTACATATAAAATATATCAAGGTATATTAAATTTAGTCCCAAGTTTGATATAGGTGTGCATAAAATCCATTTCCGGTTGTCCTTTCGCATGTCCATCAGTCTGTCTGACTGTCAGCACGGTAACTCAAAAACTAAAAGAGATATCAGTCTGAAATTTCTATAGGGTGCTCAGGACGTAAAGAGCAATAAATAAGCATTTAAAGGTCGATTGGGACTTGAGTCCGTAGGACCCATGTTGTAAATCCTTAGAGATAGAACAAAGAAATAATGTAAAAAATGTTCCTTATAAAAAACTTAAAGACTTTTGTTTGAAACATTTTTTTCGTTAACATCACTATTTACACGTGAGGGCACAAATAAGGTTCGAGCATTATACATGTATTGTATTGGATCAAGTATACATCTATTTTATGTATAGTTATTTGTTTATTAATATTTCCACGGAGGAAGTGAGAAGAAATATATTGCTATCTTTTGTGTGCAAGAGTGACTATCCTTCTTTACTTACATGAGGTAAAAAGCATACGATTGCGTAATCAACACTGTCTATACATGGTATTTCAACAATTAGGTCAGTCAATTGTTTGTCTTCACTTGTTTTTCTCTACATTTAATTGATTGTTATCGGTGTTTTGACTTGTCTGGCTATCCATGTAAATTGAAACATTTCTTTTTGTCGATTTTCATTTGAAGATTCTGTGATCCTGATATTCTTTTAAAGATAGCCCTTCAGAAAGTAAATTTTCTATAAGGCAACATCTGCTGGTAGAAAAATCAATGCATGAATAATTATGAATTTTTTATCAAAAACTAATTTTTAATAAATTCCGAAAATTGTATCTTTTTGGTAAAGTTCTATATCTACTTGGAGGTAAAAATTAATCAAAAAGAATTTTTTAATTATATTTATAAAATAAAATATATCCCTATTTTTTTTAATCATTAATTTACTTGAAATTTTATATTTTTTTAAATATTTTTAATTAGGCATATAAATTTAATTTTTTTTTATATAAACATTATTTATTACTTTTCTTCGTATTTATTGAACTTTAATTTGTTGATTTTTTTTTCATCTTTATTATTTTTTTTATATTTTTTTTTTATCTTTCTTTATCTGTGTGCAATGTGTAAGAAATGATGTATTGTATTCAAGGGATATCCGCTTTCAAAAGAAAATGAATATCTCTTATTAGAGCTGAATTTATTATTATGAGTACTTTTATCTTGAGTTTTTCCTTATAATAATAAATATGATAATAATAATAATGGCCATATTGTAATGAAAAATTTTCTTTCAATCTACGTAAATTAATTTCATACAACAATATTAATATTAAGATTTACTTAGCTAATAAAATTTTTTTAGTAGCTGGGCCTAATTACTCGTAACGAAAATGAAAAGTGCAACGTGGAATTTTCTTGATATTTTGCAAAAACTTTCCAGAACGATTACAACAAAATTTATTGTGTCGTGAGTTAAATTATTATAATATTATCATTTTCGACATCCATGAATGTTTCTTCAAGATATACTGTTTTTCGGAATCCTGAAGGAGGTGTAAGGGTACCATTTCTCCAGATTTGGTCAAGAAAATTTCAAAATCGTGTAGGTACTACTAATATTCGATTCTAACATAAATTCTTCCTAGATTTAGGATTAAAATTTTAGTTAGTCAAAATAAAATGATTTTAAATTTTTGGAAAAAGTGGTAATCGCCAATATGGGAAAATGGAAAAATACCGAAATTAAATGCAAAACATCAAAGGTATTTAGTGATATTGGATGATAAAAGTAGTAGGATCGGAGTGATAACTCTTACTCATAGGCAGATCTTACTCATACCAGAAATAACAGCAGAAGCTAGGTGCCAGTAAAAACAAATTTTAATTTATCTACCGTTTCTTATGGTACTGTGTGCTTAGTTTTATTACATTTATAATGAATTTTAATAAACGAGTTTGCTACAATCAGGGCTTGAATCAACATACGCGCTTCCTGTAAGTTGAACATCTTTCCTCTCACGGCTATTCTCTCTGCTACCGTATCAGAAAAAAGACCCAACGTCGCTTCTACCACCAAGCTTCATATTTCTACTCAGGAATCTGGCTGTTATAAAGACTTCAATTACCCCCTTATTGAATCATTTGCTTACCCCCTTATTGAATGATTTTGGTTGTTTTTTATATATTTAACTGTATTCGCATGCACAGCCTACGCTTACAAAGATACAAATAACCAATTATATGGATTATAAAACAAAACCAAAAACAGACAATATCAAAATTAAAAGGAAGAATCTACAAACATAATTACAAATATTTATATAACATAGAAATACAAGAAATACGAAAGATCCTTAGAAATAAAATAATGAATAAATAATATTGTTAATAAATAAATTAAACAAAAATAAATTAAATTAAAGAGTCTATAATATAAATACATTATTCAGTCTGTGAGTCACCTTACATAGTTAGTTATATTAGGTTATGCAGTCGTTTATTTTAGTTACATGAGCGAGGTAGTTTGTATTCTATGTGAATTAAAATGGTGATGTTGAGGCCTTGTTACAAAGTTCCTCCGAAATGTTTAAGGTATAAGAACACTTTCAAGAGCAAGTGACTAGTGGAAAACTTTTCGGTACCAATGATTCTGCGTACTTCTACTTGGTATCACAAAAGCTACGAAGGAGTCAACTATTACAGGAATGTAAAATTTGTTAGAAAGGGAGTATTAAATTTGTAATAAAACAACCGAATCTTCTAAGGAGCAATCATAATCGAAATGGTCATTGATTTAATGGTCTTCTACAATTTTTTAACTATATTCCTTATCGCACGTTAACGTTCTGATTTCTTTACTGATTGACAGGTAAAACCAGAAAAAGTTCAACCAAAAAAAAAGACACCAAAAAACCGACCATTTTCATCTAGGTCACCTAGAAAACTAAAACTTTTTCAATCGATTCAGCTTGCCATGTATTTTGACAAAATACAAAATGTTCTTAGAAATACTTGCTTAAAAGTTCTTTTAAATATAAATTTTCGGTTCTTTAGATAGCTAACTAGCTCTCTGACTGAGAGCTCGAGAATAATCATGAGCAAGTGTACTGATACTTAGGTTTATTTTAATGTCGCTCGTTTATTCTCAGAAATACTTGCTTAAAACTTCTTTTAAATATAAATATAAGATTCTGTAGCTTTAGCTTCTTGTCTGAGAAGACTACTCACGAGCATCTTGAAATCAAGAGTAATTGTATGTTTCTTGACCTAGAACCATTTTGATGTCACCTAAAACTGTTGTATGATGCTCGGCTCAATGTGTATAGAATTGTACTGATGCTCTTCGGTAATTAAATAGGAGTAATATAACTTTGAAACGTAACTGCCCATTTATTAATCTATACCAGTAATCTTTGCCAAAGAAAATCGATTTCAAGGTTTTTGTTTTTAGATATTAGCTATGTTTTAGGACCTCTAACAACAAAACAAATATTTGCCATCATCAAATGTCTAATCTCTTAAATTAAACTTTCCACTCTCAATAAATCATAAACAGATTTCATGTTCTAAACCATAAGAATCACTGTAAATATGAATATGGAAGTATAGTTCTCGTGTTCATCGTTGTAGCTTTAGCAATACGAACAATAATATATGTGCATCATTACAACATAAGCCAACCGTCTGCTGTTTTAATTATGCATTATAGGTTTTTAATTAAGGCCCTTTTGATGTTAATAATTAGAAATATATAGTAAATAAATATATATATGAATATATACACTTCCTTTATTGTATTCTAGGGAACAATATCCTTTTATTAATAGTTTGAATGTGTTGTGTTTGTAGCTAAAAAGAGAACTCTTTAGCTTCAAACAATATTTTGTTGAGTGCTTGCTTGCTAGCTGCATTCATCATTATTGATTCATTCTATTTTTAACCGAATTCAAACAAAAAAGTAGAAGGTTAACAATTCTACTGTATTTTTTTTAATGTTTTTTACCTCAGAACTTACGACTAGGTGAAGCGATTTTGATGATTCTTTATCTATTTGAAAGCTGGTGCCTCTTGTGTGGTTCAATTTTATATTGGTCCAGTTCTGACAACGGCATCTATGAGAAAACGATAAAATTCTTAAATTTGCAATAAGTATGCTCGACAAGAGGACCAATAACTCGATATCACGCCCACCGATTTCGATGATTATTTTTTTAGTGACAAATTAGTTATTGTACTTCAGATTCACTAAAAATTACACAATAACAAAAAGAAAACCGATTTCAAAAGAAAATTTTTCCAAAACTAATTAATATGAACTACAAAGGAAAAAAAATAACGATAATATAATGTAGCTAAAATTATTGTTATTTTTGGAATCGGTGTCAGCCAAGCTAATGTAGCAAACTGTTCTGTCAGAGTTGTTTCCTTGGCTGACACCAACTCCAAAAATAACAATAATTTTAATTACATTATATTATCGTTATTTTTTTACTTTTTAGTGCATATTAATTTGTTTTGGAAAGAGTTTTTCTTTTGAAGTCGGTTTTCTTTTTGTTAAAAGATTTTGTATTGTATGCTAGTGTGTATAATATTCACTTTCTGATAGAAAATTTATGGTTTCAACATGAAAATTGAACACGAAATGTATTTTTAGTGAATTTGAACATCTACACTAACTAATTTTTCTTTAAAAAATTAATCAACGAAATCTGTTTGCGTGATATTAACTTATTCGTTCATTTTTCACGCACATACTTAATGCAAATTTAAGACTTATATGATTTTCTCATGAATGCCATTATCAAAAATGGATCAAATTGAAATGGAACCAATCGGGAAATACCAGCTTTTAAATAAAAAAAGACTCATCAAAATCGGTTAACCCAGTCAAAAGTTCTGAAGTAACAAACATAAAAAAAACATAAAAAATACAGTATAATTGAGACGATTTTCCTTTTTTGAGGTGGGTTAACCACTTTACAAAATATAACTTATCCAATGGTTACACTAATTTGATTAATTAAAACTTTATGGGTCTGGCTTTCAAACGTCATATTCAGTTTGACTTGTTTTATGTAATATGTGCTACTAGCTGAAGTGTCTGTACTATTGTTAGATATTTTATTGTTGAATATAGCTATAGTATTGTTGTCGATAATTTATATTTTATTAATAATAATGAAGGAATTTCAAATATGTTAAGTGTGGTATTTTTATATGTAGAACCAGACAATATTTGATTGTTCTTGAAATTTTCTATTGTCTATCTCATAAATATACGTAGAATGTATGTAAGGACTTAGAAACCATGAGCGTTTCTATTTAGAATTTTGTTTCTCTTAATAGCACTCAAACCGTTTTATTATTATTAATTAAAGTGTCTCAAAATGTCCCACTTGTTGCAATTGATAGCAAATACTTTTCTTTATTTTGTCACTACTCCCTCCCACAACCGTTTCTTTATTCTGCATTCATTTTCTTACTATCCCGTTCAGCAAATTTTCCTTTTGTTACAGCTGCTTGTGTTCATAGGATTTTGGTTATTAGTATACAAATATATTTTTAGTTTTCTATGTGAAGCACACATGATGATATTATTTAGAAACAAATGCCATTTTAAATTAGAAAAATGCGAATTAATGTCGATTTTAAATC
Organism: Chrysoperla carnea; assembly: GCF_905475395.1. NCBI lineage: Eukaryota > Metazoa > Arthropoda > Insecta > Neuroptera > Chrysopidae > Chrysoperla > Chrysoperla carnea. The sequence continues at coordinate 34,820,433 of NC_058339.1, forward strand.
ATTAGACAGTCACTTTATTGAATATCAGTGTTCCATAGACTACAAAATTTATTACAATAAATAAAAATTCCATTGAATCGTGACGCTCGTGCTATCAAATTTACAGACAAGATTCTCTTAATGTCAATAACTTATAGAAGTCTCTTGAACTTACGTTTTTCCCTTAAAATATATTTAATATACCAATGTTGTCATTTTAATTTACGAAATCATTGAAGAAAATAAATTTTATTCATCAATTTTTCAATTTGATCTTAGAGATTAAATTTTTCATATAGGGTGTTTCAAAATAACTGTCCACTTCAATTTATAACAAAGTTTGTATAAATAATTTATACACTTGATTAAGTTGCTCTAAGATGCATTGATTTATGTGTTCTTCGTTATCATGTCATACTAGAAGGTTAGGTTAGGTTAGGTTAGGTCATATTGGCTGTCCACGAAAGACACACTTAGACTATAGAGCCCATTGTGATACCATATATGTGTTCTACCACCTTTCCGTTGATAATTTCATTTATCAGCTCCTCAATTTCTGAGGCTGAGTGCACCTCGTTCATGCATATACCATGTCCATGTCCACTTCACCAGCTCATTACAACTGTTTCAAAAAAAATTACTTACTTGTTTTACATCAAATAAAAATCTTCAAATTCTCGTTATGTCTCTTTGGCAGTATGAAAAATATGGTCCTAATAAGATTTCGGGTTTTGAGAACTATTTGAGTACAAATCTATATTAAAAATGCCGTTTTGACGGAATAGAGTAGTTTGATTAGTTTTCTTACGAAAAATAACTGAAAGTGAAAACTTTTTATGGGCTCTATAAATACCATCTAATAATACCTTAATATCCACTCATTGTCAAATTAAAGTATTGTACTTTTAACACTTTCTGTACAATAAATTTAATTTCAAAAAAAAGTATTATCTAATAAATTCATTTCTGTTGAACAAACCAATATATTTACGGTTTTATAATTTTTATGGACCTTTTAAACTAAATGAAAATTCCATTATGACGGGCTCGATGTTGTCGGGCGGAGGACACAGACAAAGAATACCTACAAGATATATGTATCTAGGTAGGTATGTATAGAATAAACACAGAGAAAAGAAAAACATCTTCAATTTTTAGATTAAAAAATAAATAAAATAAAAAAATAAAAAATAACATATACACTAATAATAAATATATAAATTCAATAATAAAATAACCCAAGTGCAAAAAACTGTGTATTTTTAATATTAAAACACAATTTTCATCAAAAGAGTGTATGTACGGTGAAGTATCAGAGAGAAAAGCAGCAGAACAATACATAACAACAACAACAAAAATGTATACTTGGAAAATTGAAAAAAAATTTTAATATTGGAGCGCGCACACGTTTTTCTTTTTTTTTTAACTTTCTGAAAGAAAGTTATTATTTTCACTCTTAAAATCGAAATCAAACTTTGTATGATATCTTGGCGTTTTGAGATGCGTACATTGATTTAAAAAAATTTTCTGAGTAATGCATGTTTGTAAACAAAATTTTCTATGTTCTGTGAAGAAATAATCTCTTTTGAATTTCAGTCAAATTAGAACGTACTAAAAAGAAGAGCCTGGACTTAGATGACTGATTCTTAATTTTCCACATTACACCTCAAACTTCTAAACTTAATACCATAACAAAACTGGAAAATTAAACTAAATCTGATTAAAAAACGAAGAATTTTGAAACTTTGAAACTTTGAAAGACTATTTTCCGTCTTTTTCTTGCGGTATTTCGTTCGATATGAAGTCTCATGGTAATTTAAAAAAATCTTTTTATTTCTATTATATCTTTCTCTTCGTCATTCTAAAAGTTTTAAACGTTTATATTTTGCGTATTTCTGAAAAATTAAAAAAAAATTAACTCCAGTTTTTTGTACGTAAAAAGTTTTCCCCGGAAGTGCTAAATAAAATTTAATTAAAATCGACTTTGATTGTAAATTTTTTTCACTTGGTAATCCAAAAGGAGAATTTCAAGTATAAATCTAGAGTGACAGCCCTATATAAATGAATTAAATAATCAGAAAGTTATTAATCTGGCATCTAGGCAACGAATTTATCACGTCGTGTATTTTCTTCAAGAAAAACTACTTCAATATAAATAAAATTCTTTACTCTAATCCAACATGTTTCCTCCCTCTACTGATCCAGCAAACCTCATCCCACAAACCTTTTCGTAACCACCACATATGTGGGTGAAAGGGTAAGAGGAATTCTTTTTTATCTTGGAAACATACTATAATAAAATAATATAGATGGAAAGAATAGTGGAATACTCTTTATATATAATTCTGCTTACATCTCCCCGATATGTACTGATTCTATATATCTAACCTTAGAGTTGTAATCGTCCTACAGAATTTTTTTCTCTTTTTTATTGTATACAATTCTCTATGTACCTTAATCGAATGTGTTACAGAGATTTCGACCAGGGGAAAAAATTTAAATACATCTAATTATCATTCTTGTCACCACAAAGAATTGTAGACCCCCACCCTCCATAATTGACCTATTTTAGTGTTTTTTCCAGGGTTGATTAAAATAGCAGTTGTTGCTAGCAACTAGAAGCAAGCCTTTCAATGAAATTATTTCAAGTTGCTAATAAGTCTACTAATGACTGACTGACTGACGGGTCAACGCACAGCCTAAAACGCTGATCGTATAGAGCTGAGTAAGTGTATTCGTTGTATGACGTAGGTATCCGATAAAAAAGAATTTCTCGGAATTTTTCTTGGTCCAATCACCTTCAAATTTTGCATAAACATTCCTTCATCTATAACAAAATTGAAAGACCTGCTACGTATTTTATTGAAACTCATCGCCTAACGTGCCTAAAAATGAGTAGAAAGTTATTTTGGGGGTGATTTGCATCGATGGTGACATCAATACTCCTTAGTGCATTTGATTTTAATTTCATTTTATTTAAAAAGGGTGAAGGCTATAACGCGGTGGACTTTACTCTTAATCCCAGCAAAGCGAGTGGGTATGAAGCTAGTCAGAGATAAAATTTCGTGTGGATTAATGTCTGTTAAATACTTTTAAACCACTGGCCTTAGATTTGCCACCTCCAAATATCGTCCAAACGGAGTATTTATACACTCTCTTCGCAAGAACTCATAATCTAAGGAATTCATACGAAAAGTTGATCCGCAGTCCAGAAAAATGAAATGTTAGAATTACCTTGTAAATATTATTCTGCTTTGAATTTTAACCTCATCATCACGCGAATGCATCCATTACGTGACACTCTATACAAACACTGCCTAACAGTTCACCCCATGATGGCTTATTAAACAACCCTAATAATTCGATTTCCTGTAACATTCTGTAACGACTTGAACAGAGTACTCCAAGCGCAAAGCTATTATACTTCATACATATATATATTATTTTACTTTCTTTTATAGTTCTTTAATTTCCTAAATGGCCTTTGTACCTCATTCTAAAACATTATATAAAGTATCGTTTGTGCGCTAAGTCTCAAAGGAAGATGTACACACACTTTTTATATATTACATTTTTACACATATACACAAAAAGTGTTAAAAAGAGTAAATGTTATTTAGATAAATGATTTGTTAGAATGAGTTGAGAAAACAAATGGCGATGAATTTGTTTCTAAGTATGTGTAATAATTTATGTGTTATATTTAGGCTAGGTTATGTTCTATGTAGGTGTTTGTTCTGTGTAGGTACCAGTGGTGGTGCCTGGTGGTTGGTATCATCATTAAATAAGCTTTTTATCGCTTATTTTCATCACTCAAAAATTTACAGCTAATGCTTTTTTATTATTATTGGTATATACCGGGTGATTGATGAACTGTTTCATCTTACTTAATGACTAGAAGGGAAAATCTTAATATATCTCAGGTTGCCTATGATATTACTGAGATTTAACTTAATAAGAATAGTTTCTTTCAAGTCTAAGCTACGATCCACCATTGGGGACGATATTTCTATGAAGAATATAAAATTACATTATTTCCGAACTATTCGAATGGAACCAAAAAAAAGAAAAACCGCATAATTTCTCTCAAACAAAAACAAATTACATGAACGGTTTGCTATAAAATTTCAAACCTGCAGCAATAGCAAACTCACAGGGATACAACCTTTGGTTGAAATCTAGTTTGAAACTATTAAATTTGGCAATCAAAATGTAATAAATAAAAATATAACAAAAAAACAACAACGGAAATCGGCTGTTTATAAACTAGTGTCAATTAAATTTATTTGCAAACTATAATTCAATCGTGTGCGTGAGACCTAGCCAAGTCTTACTAGCCAAAAATAACTCTGTTCTGCTTTGTAGTATTCCTTCATTCACTGCAAATTAAAATAGTCACTAGACTATTACAAAAACATAAAAACCTCATCCAAAGAATAGTCGTAGCCTAGTGTAATTAGCACGTGATCTTACTTAAACCAATTACTGTCAAAATCCATCAACTGATTTTGACAGATTAACTGTCAAAGTTAAAGTTTTCGTCTTCAAAATAGGGACAAGTAACTTTTCTACATGGAGAATACTGAAAGTTTCTTAATACAAATGATAATAATGTTGTCATCGAAATCGTATTATAATATAAAAATTGATCAAGAAATTATAGCATAGTCTATGCTTTCGAAATCGACTTTTTTTGAATACCTAACTTTCCAATACTGGATAAAAAGTACAAAAATTCTCACAGATTTTCGGTACTCTCTCAATAATGCCTCGACATCAACTTAATAATATTTCTTATCTAGTAGCGTATATGACGTAAAAAAATTTATTCGTCCTGATTCAATCAACTGGTACACAATATTTTATAGCTACCCATCCAAATGATAATAATTTTACAGAATTACACATAAAGATATGAGATTTTTTTATATATATTTTGATTAGTATGATGCGTTGACAATTTACTTTGAATTTACTTCTTTTTTTTATGTACATTGTTCCGTATTTATTTATTTTCTTTTTTTTTTATTGTGATTTATCAGTGAAACGTAAAATTCTTTAGGGATGATAATGATAATAATGATAACTCATTCGAAAATTTCAGATAATGATATATTTGTGTGCCATTTTTAAATTTATTTTTGTGTAGATAGATTTTACTCATTACCGTGTTACTAAATACTTAAAAAGATACAGGACACTAAGTTTGCAGATCTATAATCATCATTTTAAACCATAAATTAAAGATTTCTGTAAAAATACAAAATATTAAATGTCAAACAAATCATGGCCAACTATTCTGATATACTCAATGAATTATGACTATTTTACATTTAACAAAATTGAAAACTGTGTATATCAAGAGAGGGTAGAGGCTATAAAGCGGTTTTTTTTTCAAGCCCAGTGTATATCAATTCAGTAATTTAAATTTATAAATGTAAACAATTTGCTCATAAGATTTTATTAAATTTTCTAACATATTTCGATGATGGAAGGGTTAATAATTTATGTTATTTATAAAATAATTTATGTTAATAATTTTTATTTTCAATAATTGAACATAGGACAAAGAGACTGATTATTAAAACATTTCATTATTTTTAAAAACTAAAAATATAATCATTAAAATAAGTAATAAATATTTTCATTTCATTTTTGTCGTCATTATTATTATTATTTATTTTATTATTTAAAATAAATATATTTAAAAAAATAATATGTATAACATAATTTGTTGTCTGTATGAAATGAATTAAAATTATAATATTATACAAACATATTATACACATTTATAATATATTTGGTGCCAACTGAAATTAATTCTTGGCACTTGGCCCAATTATAATTAAACTATGGAAGTGACATCATTTGTAAGCTGCACAAAATTAAAAAAAAAAAATTAAAATAATAACAAGAATTTTTCATGCAAAATAAAACACAATACTTACATTATAAATATGATATATTCAATATGAAATTATTTTAAATTATATTGTTAAAATATATAAATCTTAAAACTTATGGTTCTTTTTTGTATATGCAATACTCACTGACTGCAAGATTAAATTTGAATAATTAATTTCTTTTGATAGTTGATGTATTTATTAATGTGTTATTTTAAGAATTTAAAAATATTTTATATTCAATAAAAGAGCATTTTTAGGGATTGATTCGAATGATAACCACTGAAAAGTTAATTTTCAAAAAATTCTCAGAAAATTTGAAGATTTCTGCTGTATGTTCCAACTGCACTAAATAAAAAAAAAAATAATAAGCAAATTAAAACTACCCTATGAACTATATTAAAAATTTAAAGAAAAATAATCAGGTAGGGTCAGGTAATATAAAACTAATCATCTTAAGATGACTTTTATTGAATGTTCAATTCATTTTTGGGACATAATCTAAGTCAGGTAAAAATTTAAAATTTTTCTTACGCAATCTTTAATGTGGGTGGGTATTCTCCGTTATGCAAACGGTAAAAAGATATTCAAATAAATAAAGGTTTCCAGGCGTTTTAGATATGTCACAATTTAATTAAAATAACAAAAGTTTTAGTTAATATGATCGATACAGAGAAGATTAGCATGGCCCCTGCGCAAGGATGCCACCCAAATTAATCATGAAGCGTTCCACATTTTTTTGGCTTTATTTTTTACCATTGTGTCATTTTAGATACAACAAGAATAGTCTCAGAAACTAATCTGTTCATAACGCTTGAAGTCCTGTAAATTGAAATTGGTTGTCAAATCCTACACTTATGAAAATTTCTCATCAGAATAACCTCAACTCAATTATTCCAACAACAACAAAAAAATAAAGATTGATTTTAAAAATTGACCAAAATTGATCTTAATGTAAATTCTATAGAATTTGTACAGAATCATTTTTAACCCCCGAATCAAAAAAAAGGATGTTATAAGTTTGACCGCTATGTGTGTGTGTCTGTCTGTGGCATCGTAATGCCTAATCGAATTTTATTGTTTAATTTGAAAGGTAATTTAAATTTTACAGGTGAGGATCCTTAATTTCAGTTCAGTTTGGAGGAGGTTGTAAGGAAAAAGGTTATTTAATAGAGAGTGTTCTTAGATATATTTCAAGTGCGATTTAAGGGTTCCGTACCCGAAAATTTTGTCCAGGGTTTTTTAAATTTTGTAAATTTCACTTGTTATACAAACTACGTCGTTATACTCCTGTTATATAACACCATTATGACATACCCCATACGTAAATTAATAACTAAACCTTATATATTATATTATGCATGAAAATCAAATTCTCATACCTTTAAAACTAGAATATAATAATTCCACAATTTATCCACGACCATTGTCACTCTTCCCACTTGGTTTACCTTCACTCCCACCTCATATTATTTACTCAAGATATTTTCTTCTTCATTCGTGTTTAAGTAGTATATGTATATATGTGTGTATAAACCGTATGTAGTAGTAAGTTTATGGTAAAATTGTATTTACATTGCTCATTGTTCTTCGCATAACAATGTTGTTATCAAATTGAATTACTTTAATTACTAAAATTTTAATTAAACACAACATATAACTTTATATATATTTATATATATATATATTATATTATTTCACTTTGTTGAATGAAATTAACTATTAAATTTATTATTATTTATATAAAAAGAAAATAATTACTTGAAAAATCTATTTATTTGTTCTTATTTTTTCATCTTATTCTTTTGAAAACGTGTAAATTCTCAAAATACAAAATTTAAAAAAAAAAATGTGGAACGCTTCACGATTTTGCGTGTCATCCTTGCGCAGGGGCCATGCTAATCTTCTCTGTATCGTTCCAATTTTAGTATATGTACTGCCGAAGCAAGTACATTTACATTCAGTAAAAATTTAGTATATATACTTATTGCACCAAGAACATGTCATTATTGAGAATATGACAAAGATTTTACTACTGCTGAGTGAGATAGATATATCCTACCTTAAGTAATTAGGAGAAGGATGGGAAACAAATCTGTTGTTCTGCATTTTTTTCTAACTCTTGATTGACTGGTCACTCGCTGTGGACCATCATAGTTTTTCGGAACACTAGGAAATTTTTTATATTTTTATATATTTTGGTAAAAGTTGTCTAATAATTTTCGTATCGAAATTAATTTAAGAATGCAGGAACACTTAACTAAAATTATGAAGTTCAAAAACAAATTTGGTAGAGAAGAAATTATGGAATATTATAATAGCTTCTTTCCACAACCGAGACCTCCCCTGAGTCATAGAAAATAATGGCTGAAAAAAATTTCCAAGACAATAGTTGTTGGATTTCGCTCGTACAATCTATTAGTGGTCTTGAATTTCACCTTTAACTTTTCTTTTTTTTTTCTAAAATTCACGGAGCGTTTTGAAATTTTTGAACACAATGTTTGTTAGATAAACCTGGCCTACAGACATACTTCAAATTTTTTTTTTAATTTGGCATTTTCTTCACCCACGTAAATACAAATTAAAAAAAAAAAGTTAACATAATTATTCAGTTAAGAAGTATTTTATTTTATACAATTCAATATATTTTCTATTTAAGTTTTTAATATGAGCATTGCGTATATTGAACCACATACTAAGTCACCACATTGAAATGAAAAACTAAAAACCTAAAACTGAAATAACTGATATTTATGTCAAATACGTTTAATTTCGAAAAATTTTAACACTTGATTGATGATTATACAATAAAGGAAGATCTAATATGGTTAAATTTTAAAAATTTACTTTCAAAGTACATACATATGTGCAATTATATTACCTTGAACTCATTTGAAAATAGAAAAGAAATTAGATTAAATGGCTTCATCTTCGATAGAAAAAAGAGATAAGACATAAAATATATAAGAAAAAGTGATAAGCCATTTAAGTTTTAAAGCACCTATCTTTTTTTACTATACCATTTATTTAAGCACAGCAAAAAGTCTATAACAAACAAAAATATTATAGAATATTTTTTAAAACTTGTATGACCAATTTCGGTTTTTTTTTTAATTGAAACAAAGCTATTTGACCAGGCATGGGCGAATGTGACTTAGAGAAGACTACATTTTTTTTCTACCTATCACATTACTATTAGAGAAACTGAGATAGCTAGAAGAGTCGTATACCCATCTCGCTTCCTCCTCTATGAGCAATGCGGACTTGCATAAGGAGACAAACAATAAAGCTTATGGTACTCAATAAAGTTATAACAATTGTGGCTTGGACTTAAAATAACTCGCCCATGCCTGTATTTGACTCAGTTTCATTCCTATTTTTAAATGAACAATATATGTTTTTGACTAAAAACACATATTAAAATTTTCACCCACTTGTTATTTCCTTTCTATTTGCATCCCTACTATATGATTGCAACTAAATATTATAAATTGTTCGTTCTCTGTCTTCTAATAACAATAATAATAATAACCCTCACCATACAGACACACACACTCTTGGCGTATAATTTCTCGGTCCAATGTTTTGTGTGTATACCGCTGATATTATTCACACCTGGTGAGAATTAACCACAAACTTTAAAGCATTGTACGTATACGTAGTTGCCTCTACACTATAGTGGAGCGGCATATTTAAATCAAATTGTAATATTAAATTATGGTTATTATTACTGTGTTTAAATAATTTATTGTAATTTCATTCACAATTTTAGAATATAATATATAATTTCATTTTTTTTAATAAATATTATATATAATTTGTTTAATTAATTTTAATTATTTTTATTTTCCACATTTATTATTATTAATTATATTTTGTTAAATTGTTTTAATTTTATATATTTGACAAAGTCTACGAAAAATTTAATGGAATGGGTACGTTTGAAATGTATTTTTTAATTGATTTTGGTTTATATTATTTTTACCTCGAAAGTCGAAATTTTTCATATTTTCTTTCAATTTGGGTTGTAAAAACAGAAAAGAAAATTTCGAATTTTTCGGTAGGTGTTTATAGCATAAAACTGGGAGACATGTATTTATCATAAATTAAGTTCAAGAATACAAATTTTCTGCAATAGTAGTCTTAATGATTTCTGTATGTCAAATATATGTCTGGAAAAATCTGTTTTTTGACATGTTTTTAAAACGAAAATTGGGAGAGTGGTAAAATTTTTTACAAAACAATATGCAAGGACTTACAAGAATTCAGTTTCAGTTTTCGAATGATTTCAGAAAAATATCAGTGCGATGATTATTACAGATGATACAGGATTTTAAATCCAGAAGTGTCAATTTTGCTTGGAAAACGAATGTCTTGGTGAAAAAAGCTCGTACGAAAACTCTTTTTAGGTCATTGTCAAGAAATATGCACATGTTTTCGAATGAGCTTCAGTTATTCTAAATTCTTTTATTTTTCGCAGAGATGCAGCTGTTTAAAATTTTGATAAAATTTTGTGTTAAAAAAATTTTCTTCTAATACTTTAAAAGGTAATCAAAATAGAATATGCAAAATTTTTGTAAAAAATGAAATTTTTATTTTCTTTTGATATTTGTCAAAAGCAAAATTTTAGAAAAAAATTTATCCATATATGACTAATAAATATAATGTTATACTTTTGGTTCAAAACATATAATTGTTGTTTCCTTCCATTTTCTTTCCAATAATTGTAAATACTTATTGGTATCTGAATTTAATTCTAATATGATTTTTTATTTATTTCAGGTAAAATCACTTAATATACATCATACTTCGTAAGTACTTTTTGAAGCTTTAACCTAGCAGTCTAGCACCTGTATTTGTGTTGACATACATACAATCAAAATGTGTCATCCATACCCCTGGTATTATTGATGTTTGACCCCCCGTTGAATTAAAGTTACATAATGTTACTTATTAGGATATTTATGTTTTATCTCTCTTTGATTCAATACCTTTCGCACTTCAAAATAACACAAATTGTATGAACTCTCGTTAGTGACATGTTCTTGTTGCGATAAGTATATATACTAAATTTTTACACAATGTAAATGTACTTGCTTCGGCAGTACATATACTAAAATTGGAACGATACAGAGAAGATTAGCATGGCCCCTGCGCAAGGATGACACGCAAAATCGTGAAGCGTTCCACATTTTTTGCAAATGTTATTTTTGAAAAGAATTTATTTTTCTCATAGCTACCCAAGTTTTATGGTCGGAAATTATATTTATATTTTATCTCTTTTTGATTCAATATCTTTCGCACTTCAAAATAACACAAATTGTATGAACTCTCGTTAGTGACATGTTCTTGTTGCGATAAGTATATATACTAAATTTTTACACAGTGTAAATGTACTTGCTTCGGCAGTACATATACTAAAATTGGAACGATACAGAGAAGATTAGCATGGCCCCTGCGCAAGGATGACACGCAAAATCGTGAAGCGTTCCACATTTTTTGCAAATGTTATTCTTGAAATGAATTTATTTTTCTCAAAGCTATCCAATTTTTTTGGTCGGAAGAGCTATCCAAGATTTTTTCCTAAAAATTTCTGTTCTTTTTCTGGTCAAAATATATTTTTTGCAAATAGAGATAACTGCTAAATAAATAAAAGTTCTGTATTGAGATAATAAAGTTTTGTTTATCCTGGTGTGTATTTCAATTTCCAATCGATTTTACTATCAACTATCGACTTTTAGCTGTGATAATATTTTATCTCAAATCCTTGATAGGCTATCAGTATTCACTAGAAATTCAGAAGTTTTTAACCCAAAAAACACATGCCGTAAAAATTTATAGATATAATAAAGCTTCCTCCAAATCTTCTATTATTTCAAATATTTTTTAAAATTCATGTTCATATAAATAAACATATGTACGACATGTTTATATAATCTAATATAAAAAAATATACACAATATAAAAAATGTATATTTTTAATCCATTTTTGTTTTTTCAAAAGTTGCTACCATTATTTTTTTAGCATTAAAAAAATAAAATACACATAGGAATTATTATTTGTTATTACAATTTACTTGCCTGCAATATTTGTTTTTAATTTCTTTTTTAATTATATATAATATTTATGTATTCAAATATTGATCAGTTTATGGTCTGTAGATAAAAATGCATGAACCATTTATTTGCATGTACTAAATAATTAATTGTACTTTATATTTACTCAGTCGTTATTCGTTGTATGCGTAGTCATGGTAGGGACAATAAAATCGATTCCAACGCTTCCAGTGAAAAATTTTGACGATAAAGGAGGCTGTTATGACTAATTTGCAATTCTTTACATGTTAATGTTATAGCAAATGTCAAATTAAAATTATTGAAAAACAGTAATTAATTAAACTTAATGCATTAAAAATTGTGAAAATAAGAAATCAAATTGCACAAATATTATTTTTCAAATGTAAATTATCATAATTATTTATTTAAATTTGTGAGACAATAATATTAAATTTTCAATGTAAGTCATAAATGCAATCCATACAATTATATATGCATCCATACAATTCTATAATTAAAGTAGTGTATCGTTACCATGGAAACGCCTCCAAAAAAACTCACACACGGTGCGAATAAATGAATTTCAAATACAGACAAACAGACGTTATAATAAAATTGAATTTACTGTCATTTGTTTATCACAGTGAAAAAAAAAGTACTAGTTGTAAGAAAATATGTTCTTAGCATGGTAAATATTTTCTGGGTTCAAGAAAATTTTTAAGCAGTCATGTGCTAATTTTCTTTGATTTAAGTGTTCAGATCGTTGACTCATGAAATATTAACTTGCTTTAATTACATCAACAGCCAATCAAAAACTCGCTTACTTCAATCCAGTTTTTCTCTTGGTAAAATTTTATTCGATTTCTCTTTAGGAACTACTTTTTAAAAAAGTATCATGCTCAGAAAAATACAGATTTTATCTGATCTTCAAAGATCTCTGATTTAAAATCAAATTTCCATAAATTTATTATTAAAATACAGCATCGAATTTATTTTAAATCAATGCAATTTTTATCTAACTATAATACCAACGAAACAAAATCTTTTGACCAGACTGACCCCTAATATTAATAACCCTTAATTCAATTGCATTAACCCTTTAACATTGAAGGTCTCAAATTACCATGTGCGCACCCAAAAAGAGTTTATTGATCCAATTGAAACACACAGTTTAAAACAACACTTGTCGAATATTTTTAAAAAAAATTCGCATCCGGATGATAAAAGATTAAAAATGTATAAAATAAATAAATATTCCCCTCATACAAGCCATATTCATCCCTTAAATTCTCCCCAATTTTTTTTTTGCGTATAAAAGAGTGGATTGGATGATATATAGAATAATTTATTAAAATTATGATTAGATTTAATTGAAAAATATTTTATATGCACATCCAAACTAAAATCGATTTCCATTCTTTTAGGAGGGTTGTAAATATCTGTGTATGTATGTATGTGTGTGTGTTTATATTTTATTACGAAGGGTTGTTAGTTAACTACCCAGTCTGGTTTTTGACAAAGCAACATCATCACAGTTAAATCTTTACCTTCATGAAGTTAGGTTAGACAGTGTTATTTATATATTTTATTCTTCAACAATTTAAATGATCATCGGTCTACTAGCTGCTACTTTAGGCACCGAATATTAACAAAACTTTGTGAACTTGTTATAAATTTTCTTCGATTTGTATACAGGGTATTTATTTAAATAATGTTTTAATTGTTTTTTAATTATTATTATTATTATCTGTTAAGTGTGTTTGTTAAAAATTACCAAAAAGTGATTATTCGTGAAAAACTGCGATTTTTCGAAGTGAAATAAACTAAAAAAATTTTTTTTGGGTGTTATGTGTTTTGTGAAAAATTATTGTTAATTGGATTTGTGATCTTGTTTTTACTTGTACGGATAGATGTGAGTATTTTTAAATTTGGAAAATGCATGCTGGAGGTGTAGATAAGATTATGCAAATTGTGGAAAGTTTCCTGCTCGTTTCTCTTCCGTCTGATATTACTGAGTACTGCCATAAATGAAAATTGAAAAATTAACTTTTAGCTTATGGCATATAGAGATAAAATTTTATGTGAAATACCTTGCAGAAAAGTAAGGAAAAAAGTCTATATTAGTAAATATACCGCCAAAGAAATAAAATTTAGTAAATAATTTAATTGACATTTTTTTAGTTTGTTTCAAAACTTCATGATTGTATGTCAAGAAGACGTGTGTAAAGTTTTCTTATTTTTATTAAATAAATTTTTGGAATCAACATAAACTACATATAACACATTTAATCAAATACTATTTCAAACAAAGTCCTTCGCTTTGAATTCAACAATGACTTCACTTTATACAAGCGTGCTATTCAACTAACAATATCTACGGCCTGCGCTCTCAAGTTTTTCATTTAGTGTATTGTTAATCATTTCTAAAGGTTTAATTGAAAATCTAATAAAATTGCGGTTGGATGTACATTATTTAGAAATTGTTTGTGTCTAAGAATTAATTTCATCTAGAACTATTCGCTTGAAGTTAAAAACGAAAATTTATTGCTTGTTTTCTCCCTAAAATGTTATCCACATACGCTATAAAAGCATATATTTACTTTTTAGAAAGGTCCTTTTTCATATCTAAACTAGATTCCTGATTTCATTTTCGGTATAACTCAATAGTTAAAAATTTTTTTTTTAATTTTAATTTTTCTGGAAATCTATAACAACGTCTACCTAATAAATATAAAACTTGGAAAGTATAAAATCTCATTCAGTTTACAATTATTGTAGACCTACTTTATTTTGAATTTTGTGAGGTTTTTCGATTCGGCTAAAAGTTTTAAAAACATTTTCTAAAAATTGCATTAAAATATAGAGCTCATATGTGTTTTGAAATGTTTATTTTAAATAATTAAAATAAAAATTGAAAATTTGAATTTCGCTAATTTTTCGGTCAAAATGTATAAAGGAAATTTTACGACTTATATGTACTCAACAAAAAATAATTTAACAAGAGTGAGTTTTTCTTAAAGATAAGATAATATATATTCATTTTGTTGTTCTGGGAAAAGTCTCAACAACAACAACAACAAAAATTATAAAAATTTCAAAAAAATATCTAAGGAACCATAAATTTTATTTAATATTTTTTATTATCAACTAAAATGACTACATGGATAGATCTGTTTTTTACAGTTCTGTAGGACCCTAGGGTCCTACAGAACTATAATAAACAAGGTACAAATAGCTATTTGTACCCCAAAACAATTTGATTCTAAATTTTCAAAAAAAAATCCGTGGGCAAAACCCAATGACATCTTACAAAAAAAATCATTATATTTTTTTTTAACAATTCATACCACCTGACATCTCCATCATCAAATTTTTTTAAAAAATATTAACAATTACGTATCTTTGAGATATAAAAAAATATAAAACGATAACGCAAAGTCGATCAACCTGAAGAAGGTATTTTTTATTTAGCACTAGAGTGTTAAATAACACCTTCATGTTAAGATGAAAAAAAAAGTGCAGCTGTTCTTTTTTTCGTGTACCATTATTATTTATTTAGCTTATATACCTGATATATTTTTTTATTAACAAATATATCATATTTATCATAGTCAAGGTGTCAGCGCCATTGTTGTTAGGAGATTGAAATTAACCACGACGATTTCTTTAATTTTAAACTATTTAAAAGTACGATATATCTTCGACTTTAACCGAAGAAAATTGAAATGAACAAGTTGATCTTAATCAAACTTAAATTATACAAACAAAAAACAATCTTTGTCAGTATTTTTGATATGCTCTCGTTCTAATAATTCCAATCGCAAAAATAAAAGTAATTTTTAGAAAATTTTCAATATATTGTTTATTTCCATGCGCCAGGATAAATCTTGCATATTATTTCTACAAATCTGGGGAAAAAATGTTTATCAAAACGTGGTAATTTTTGCTTAAATTTTATAAAACCGATAATAATGCAACCCAGAAACTAGAAATGCATCATAGTTTAGACAAATAGGTAGAAGCCTATTAAAACAAGTTAATAATTTCGTTTAACAGCGAGCAGAAGCAAATGAACAGGATGGTTAAAAATTTTTTCTATGTTTTTCGATACTATCACAGTGGCGAAATATCAAGTGAAATATCAGATTCCACTTTGTTGCGGAATTTAGAAATTTAGTATAATATTATTTCTTCTGAGTACGCTTAGAATGTTTTAACTGTGGCATTTTTTCTGACAGTGAGTATACATACTGTGTCCAAAAAATAAAGTGGCATTTTTATTTTAAACTGCGCGCGTTTGTTGTGCATTATGAATGCCTTCCGCCCGATCTCACTATCAACAACGAATATTATTTGAACGTTATGCGTCATTTGCGTAACGCTACCCACCTAAAAAGGCCGGAATTGTGAAAGACAATTCATGGTTTTTACACCATGATAATGCACCATCCCATACTGCACTCATAATTCGTGATCATTTCAAAAACTCAACCCATATCGTTCCGCATCCACCGTATTCACCTGATCTGGCGCCGTGCAACTTCTGGCTGTTCAGTAAGCTCAAAAGACCGCTCCGGGGACACCGTTTTGATACGACAGAGGAGATTCAAGCCGCAGCGAAGACGGAACTGATGTCAATCTCGGAAAATGACTACAACCAGTGTTTCGAAGATTGGAAAATCCGTTGGCATTAATGCATTGCATCGGGAGGGGATTACTTTGAAGGGGATGGAATTGATTTGGAAGAATAAATAAAGAATTTTCTAAATAAATACAATGTCACCTTATTTTTTGGGCACAAGTATATTTTGGAAGCACAATTTCAAATAATCACTATCCTTTTTTGCCATTTTAACGATTTTCGAGAGCTTTGCCATATATAGAACGCAATAAAAACAAGCTTTAATCAAAGTTATCAAAAAAAAAACGTAGGGTAGAATGGTATAAATTGGATTCAGAAAAATGGACATAAAAATAAATGCATTATAATAAAATCGCTTTTATGACTTTCCGCCCTACATTGATCCCTATTTTATTCTCTGACATAAGTAATTATTTTTATCATGATTATTAGTATTTTCTTATCAATTTCACGCACACAAAAAGTGTCAAATATTAATGAAAGGAGAAATATTTCAGAGAAATAATAATAATTAAAATGGAAAAATAATAAATTAATTAAAAACAAAAACAAAAAAAAACAAAACAAGTCTCTTTTAAATAAAAATAATGACAAATAAATATTTTTATAATTAAATGTCAGACATTGAAATCTGTTGTTTAAAATTCTTCTTTATTTTTATTTCTTCTCTTTTAACAATATTAATAGTGTAAGAAAGAATTGGAGAACATAAACTGGATGATATGGATACTGTCCATCCGAAGTGAGTTCAAATGTTACCAGATGGTATAGCCTTAAATAATATTGTTTTAAACAAATAAAAAGGTAACATTTTTTCGGAATCGGAAAAAGTTTCACCTGTTTTAAGCAAGGTATTTTCTACGACTTTCGTAAAGTTGATATACTTACTTTTGTTAATTTAAAAAAGCATCAATTTCCTGTTTTTTTATACTATTCGCACCGTGCGTGAGTTTTATTGGAGGCGTTTCCATGGTAACGATACACTACTTTAATTATAGAATTGTATGGATGCACATATATAATTGTATGGATTGCATTTATGACCTACATTGAAAATTTAATATTATTGTCTCACAAATTTAAATAAATAATTATGATAATTTACATTTGAAAAATAATATTTGTGCAATTTGATTTCTTATTTTCACAATTTTTAATGCATTAAGTTTAATTAATTAGTGTTTTTCAATAATTTTAATTTGACATTTTCTATAACATTAACATGTAAAGAATTACAAATTAGTCATAACAGCCTTCTTGGTCGCCAAAATTTTTCACTGGAAGCGTTGACATCGATTTTATTGTCCCTACCATGACTACGCACACAACGAATAGAAGACAGTTGTACGGAAGTACCATAAATCTATTTCTTTTTCAATACACAATTTTATTAAATTTCAAAAAGACTTTTTGCTTTTACTCAATTTTTGAATTTTTAAAAGTTTACACAAAATACTACTCAATCAATCAAAATATAATAAAAGAGTAACATGCCTAGAAAGGTATCGTAAATTTTTTTGCCAGGAATACGAAGAAACGTTTCATGTCAGTCCATAATAACATATCAAGTTTTTTCTTTGAAGTAATGCAAAATGGACAATTTTATTGAAAATTTTTTTAATTTCAAATTTTCTTTCACTCATTATATCTCTTTTGGACAAAATTATCGAAAACAGGCTGAAAGCCAATGTTTTTTCACTAATAGGAAAATCGCCGATGGGGTCACGCTATTTATAGAACTGTCCAGGTTTAAATCTGAAAAAAAGCACCAGTGGTCTATGGTATAACTAGACCATTAAACGAGTGGGATATGAACGACAATACATCTTATTCATACATTTGAACAGTTGTGTTGCAAATTACTATGGTTTCTTAATATCCATCTATTTATTCAATGTTTGCTGAAACCCATTTAAAGCTTGTTATCGTAGTTCTATTTTAATACTGTCGTTGTCGCATAGAAAATTGATTTTCTCAATAAACTACATTGTTTAAAACAAATTGTTCTCAAGATAAATCGATCATATATGATAAAAAATTAATCAAGATTATCACTTGAACTGATTTCAGTCAAAAAATCTTTTTTATTTCGAAATAGTGTCCATATCACCTAGTCTAATATATATAACCAAGACACAACATACAACACAAATGTTAGATAAAAAGGAGATATAAACGACCCCAACTGAGCCAATTACGGTGATCAACCATTATTTTTACCTGTCTTCATCCCAGTACACTCTCTGGCATTTTAAAATATAAAAATAAAATAGAACAAAAGGGAATTAATCAACTTGAGTCGATCTTTTTTATTTCTTTTTTTTGGTTTCTTTGTTGGTTGGTACACCTTTTTTTTTTCATCTCTTCCCAAACACATGTCATGTTACGAATAAATCAACTTTGTTTTTTATTTTTGTAAACGAACGATAAAATTAACTTAATGAACAATTTTTATTTTTATTTTTTTATTTTGAGGGTCTAATAATTAATAAAGTACAAAAACAAGTGTAGACTAACAATTGAGAGTTTTATTTTATTTTTTTTGGATCTTGTGTTTTATTAAATTATTTTCGTTCTTTACATGTGTTTTATTTTAACAGGTAATGGTTTTAATTAAGACTTTTATGCTTTATTGTTCATATTGAATTTATTTCAGCTTTTATAAAACTGTCTGGCAAATAACGGATTTTGAAAAAATGCTGAAAATTGCGAAAACCTGTTGGTTTTTTTCGTAAAAAATTAAATTTACTTACAAGCTCTCCCGTCTCCGATTAATCACATTGATTTTCCCTTATTTCATACAATTTTTCAAAAGCTGATACATATTGAAATGTAAGCTTTAAAGACACGAATGAAGTCACTTTTAAAATAGACTTTACGGTGGATAAGTATAAACTCTTTAGTCTAATATTCCCTTGATCTATAAATTTTGTTTTAATTTTCACTATTCGAATCTTTTCGGTTTTGAAACACTTGTTGCCATTGGATCTTGCTTCCTTTTTGGAGTCCCATTGTAACACACTTTATCTGGCCGTGAAGTTTGCCCTAAAATATCAATAGAGTGGAAGTATCGAGAAAAAAAATTACATCTAAAAATTGTATCTGTAAATGTAATTTCATAGGTAATAAAACAATCGGCCATTTTTTTGACTTATGTGCAACAAGTCAAAATTTGTGTGGATTTATTCCTTAGGTAGTCTAGCAACAGCTGTCCCTTTTCTGTTCTGAGCTTGACAAACTTTTAGTTGCCCCGCCAGTTTACAATTAATAAATTTCTACCTTCTTTCATAGACTTTTAAGAAGATAATTGTCTCTGCGACACTGCCAACCTTTGTTCGATACTCAATAAAGATATGCATCCGTAGCCCGACACATTGAAATTAGAAATTCTCAAAACTTCGATCTACGAATAATCTACCTTTGTGAGTATCTGACAATAGTCACCAGTGTTGGAGAGTTGATTATGTTCTTTTTAGAGTCTGAAAAAAGGTAGTGTTCAGCAGCTTTTAGCGGACGGGGCAGTTAAAAAGTTTCCAAGCCCTAAACTTATAAAGTGCAGCTCTTTCAATATCGCCCTTGCTTAATGTTGTCGGAAAACTTAAGCTCTACATTCACACAAATATTTGATATAAAATAAAACCGTTTTTTATATTTATACAACTCTGAATATACCTTCAGATAAAAGTGAATCTGGTGTACAAACTCTTATTTCTACCACATAATACACCACGTCTGAATTCGTTATGTTATACAAGTGTCTATGTGTCATTTGATTGGTGTTTCCTGTTTGTGTTTAGGTTGTTTAAATGAATTATTTTAATGAGTTTAAAGTACAAAACGTAAAGAGTAAATAGTTTTATACATATGTGTACTTGTGTAGGTACTGTGTGCTCCGAATACAGTGTTTCTGTATGCAAGTGTATGTAAAACTGATCGCGCTCATCAATTAGATCAAACTCATTTAAATATCATTTTTATTATTCAATAATTTTTATTATTTTATTAAATGAATATTTATTATTATTATTATTATTATTATTGATATAATTTAATATTAAATATTTATATTACCCGTGCCTTGATTGTACTAGTTATAGACGGTGAAGCGATATTAAAGATGTAAACCACCAATTTATTCAAATGCTTTGCCATCTGGTACTACCTCATGTGGACACACCTTAATTTAACCCTTCCTGTGGCTGCTGGTGTATTCGAATAAAAAGTTTTTAATTATTAGTCTAGTCGACAAGTTCGAACTGGTGAAATATAGAATTAAGGGTCGTAAAAATACATGTGATCGTAAAATGAAACTGTACTAATCAGGGTTGAGCATACTTTTTACTTGAATTTTGATTGATCAATTTTGTAATCTATATATATAAAAAGAGAGTGTTTGTTTGTATGTCCCCGATTTTCCCTAAAACTAACCATTGACCTTCGGTAGGGGATTATGTCATTGGGTAGCCCTTAGGCTCCCATTGTGAATAAGGGAGTTTGGTGGGGGTGCATTGTGAATAAGGGAGTTTGGTGGGGTGGAATTAAAAATGATCTAGGAATTCATAGAAAATAGATTTAAAAAAATAGTTCTAATAATTTTCAATAGATGGCGCCACTGTCAATAGTACAATTTTCACTAGATGGCGCTACTGGCGCAAATGTCTTTCGATTTTTCTCGAAAATTCTGGAATGTTCCATGGATTTCTATCGAATTTTCTAGAATTTTCTCGAACATTCTGGAATGTTCTATGGATTTCTATCGAATTTTCTAGAACCTTCTCGAATATTCTCGAATGTTTTATGGATTTTTATTGAATTTTATCAAATTTTCTCGAACAATCTGGAATGTTCCATGGGTTTCTGTCTAATTTTCTAGAATTTTCTCGAACATTCTGGAATGTTCTATGGATTTCTATCGAATTTTCTAGAATTTTCTCGAACATTCTGGAATGTTCTATGGATTTCTATCGAATTTTCTAGAACTTTCTCGAATATTCTGGAATGTTCCATGGGTTTCTATCGATCTTTCCCTTACTTTTCCGTACACACAGAGAGTGTAGACATAATATTGGGATCGGCCAAAAAAATCTTACTGTTCCGTACACACAGAGAGAATTAAAAAAAAAGTCTTTCATTTAACAATTTTGATATTTAAATGTGCAAAAACAACCCAGCGAAGCGGGTTTAACAGCTAGTTTTTAATAAAATTTTGTATTATACAATTATAACATCACATATGGAAATCCTATGAGTGTTTCCCATCAGATTTGTTTACTAAAAGATAAATATTTTTAAATCAATCACATTAATTATGACATATGTTTTATATATTTATCTAATAATTGATATCCATTGAATTATTTTTAATATTTACTTTTTAATTTTTCAATTATATAATATTTACATTATTCATTTATCTATTATCAGAGGTTTTTTTATATGCAAGTATAACAAAAAACAAGCACATGTTTAGAGATTTAATTCAAATTATTTGTAAAATTCCAACTGATTCGTAATGAACTATTTTTCTTAAAAATTTTGGAAAGTTTTTCTTTAGGTAAGTGATAAAAGTGAACACAAACAGTTTTTTAAATTCGTAACAATCAAGTATTTAAACTGAAATTCTTAGCTCATGCTACAATCTCAAGTGAATTTATGCCTCTCCTATATATATTGTAATTGTGAAAGTAAGGTTGTTTGTTTATTTGTTTGTTTATAACGCTTCACGCAAAAACTACTCAATGAATTTGACTAAAACCCTACAATAATATTGCTAGCACATGAGCTATAATTTATAAAGATATATTTAAAAGAAAAAATTAATAAATTAACTTTAGTCTAAAATTTTACTGCTGCCATCTATGAGCATCATTTCTAGCATAAATTAAAGATTTTTGTAAAAATGGCAAACGCAAAAATGGTAAAAATACAATTCATGGCCATCTATTCTGATATACTCTATGAATTATGACTATTTTACATTTAATAAAAAAAATTAAAACTGTACATATATTTTACCTGTGTAAAATAATTCCTGTCACTATTTCGAGTGTTATAGACAGATGATAACTGAGAACAAGAGAGGTGAAGGCTATAACACGGTGGTCTTTACTAGTCTTTACTTTTAAACCCATCTTTCAAGTACATTATTTATTTTTAATTTATTTTTCGTTAACTTAAAGCACTAACATCTAGCCAAAGCTCAATAAATAATACTTGTGCTGTTCTGTAACATCAATATTATCGTAAATTTCTTGTAAATATCGATCATTATTTATATTTGAATTTCATTTCTGATTATGGAATAATATATTTTTACATGTAACTTTACGAACGAAATAATGTGTGACTATATTTTATATGTAGATATACATATTATAATTATTTTATTTAAATAAAATCCTAAAAAAGTTTATTTTGTTTATATACGCATAATAAAAGTTTTTTGATATTCATTTGTTTAAAAATTATTTCACTCGTACCACCACCGCGCGTATATCATTATAAAATAATACCAAATTAAATTTATCTACACATATTAAACAACTGGTGTATAAAATTATAATGACTAATGATAAAAAACAACATTATAATATATTTTGTGTCAATTTATTCAAATAACAATAAAAAAAGTATGGTGTGAAACATTCACATGCCCTCTATGTACAAGTATAGTCATTGATCAATTCAATTGTTTTTTTTTTTTAAATCTCCGATAAAATAAATTACAAACATTCTAAAAAGTGGTAGCTAGTTTAGAAATGTTTTGTATTTTCCAAGGTTTTTATGTTTTGATAAAGTTTACTTCAAGACTGCTAGATTATTGATGTTGCTTTTCTCATAACTGCGCCTGGCATCTAAAAGCGGTAATTTTGTTCCAAAAACTATAAAAATCGGGTTAGTTTAATGATTGGACGCAGAGTTTCTGAGATATCGCAATATTTGGATCGGTTTTTGTCCGTATCTCAAAAACTATTAGACCAGTCGTTAAATGCACCCGATTTTTGTACTTTTTGGGTCAAAATTACCTTATATACTGAGTTTTATTGAAATTGGAGCTAAAAAAAATTTTTCGATTTTTTGCAATTTTTTTTAAGGGAAAAAATCGAGAAAATTGGGAAAAAATTTTTGTTTTGGAATTTGATGAAACTCGGTGGATGGGGTAATTTTGATCCAAAAAGTATAAAAATCGGGTTAATTTAATGATTGGACTTACAATGGATTGGAAAGTTACAATGTCGGCGAGTATCATGGGCAAAACATATTTTTCAAAAAATTAAAATCCATAAAATTGTGAACAAAAGTGTGGATAAGTGAGGACTATAACGTATTAGTCTAAAGGAGAAATTGCTCAGCAAAGCGGGCAGTGTATCTGCTAGTATTCAATATAATTCTTCACTTAATTGCACTAACAAACACAGTAAATGTAAATTGAATGACACGGTAAATCGAGAACGGCAACAATAACAACATGCATCTGTATAAGAGTAGATAAATTGCGCCTTACAAAACGTGATGGAATGGTTAGTCTAACAACACTAAAAAAAACTTTAAATTCAAAACAAAAGAGACGAGTTTTCTTACTTTTGACCCGAAATTTGATATAAATACTCCTCTGTGCGTTGATAGTCGTTTCTAATAGAAAAGTTGACCATGCATAGAGGTTTTAAAAAAAATCAGAATAACTTCGCAGTCTAATTTTTTTGAACCATCACATGTAATACTATAAAATAATAAAGTGTAAATATTTATTTTGAATCAATTATATATTTCATTTCGGCTACACACAGTGTAGATATAATGTTTATGTACAATATTTTATACTGAGACATCAGCAAACATAGATAATAGATAGATATATGTGTGTGTCTGAAAACTTTTTGTGGGGGTGTTTGTACTCGTATAGTATTTTAGTATGTAGCAGATAGTTTAATCCGTTTCTCAAATGTTGTTGGTGCGTGAAAATTCAATTTATTCATACAAATAACAGAGATTTACTTTAGTTTATAGACTCACTTCATGTTCGAAAAATATTTATTTTAGTCAGTTTTTTATTACAGAAATAATGAATGTGAAAATATAATGATTTTGAAAAATTTTATTTGGCAAATTTGTTTAACGCTCAACTAATAATTAAAATTTAAACATTCGTATACTTAAACACGTATTCTTAGAAAATTAATTATAGTCACTTTTACTAAATACTGAAGGATCTGTTTGTTTTACTTCAAGATTTGAGTAATTCTACAAAATGGTATGTTTGAACAAACCTTTTAACTTTGAAGTTTTTTTTTTAACTTTCGAACTGCTTTGACAATGTAGATATTAAACTTGGTTTATAAGACTACTGCGACTTGGCAGTGCCTTAGAAGGTAATTGGAAATAGAAGTATGCACTCAAAGAAAGAAAACTCGAACGTGAAATATACCTTGTTCCGATAAACACCCAGTTCCGATATTTATACTGAATTTCTCATGAGGCACAATTTAACTTCACTTCAAATATTAAACGAAATAAAATACTAAGGATGAACTTAGTCAAAAAAGAGTCCAGTAAAAAGAGAATGGCACCCAGAATCATTCTTTTGATATTGTAAGTTAAATCGCGAGACTCAGGAGACTAGATCCTTTATCTGCCCTTCATATGTTCAAGCCGGATGACGTGTACTTCAATTCGATACGAAGTATTTTATCTTAGTCTATCGAAATTTCACATACATATTTTCATTTTTCGAACAATTGTTATTTTGAAGCATGCAGGACGTTCTTAACATGGTTTTATATAAATATAATTTACATTATATCGATTCTAATTATAATTATCGTTTATAATAGATAACTTAAAATGAACATTAATAATTTGAATAACTCTCCAATAACATAACAACTAACAAATAATTTGATCCAAATTTTCGACTAGCAATTGTATCAAGGAAATGGATTTGATTTCCTAATGTCCATTAGTGAACTATGTACCTATCTAAGCTAATAATGTATATACATACAAAATTTTCAATTAATTTTCATTTCTCAATATATAGGTTGTTCAGTAATGATCACATTTACATAATACAAATATTTCTGGAATTAAATTCTAGATAAAAAATTTGGCTAAAATGTGGTACCACAAAAAAATTCAAATTTAGTTAAGAAATTTAGAGACCATTTACCTATCTAGGAGATCAGATTAAATTTATATGCTATTCTCGTATATTTAAAGGTAGTACGAGCGAAAAGACAACTATAGACTTGTGGTTGAAATTATTTGTACCTTATTTACAACTTTGATGATTCATTTTGTTATAACGTCATGAATGTAGACGAAAAATTAGAAGAACTTTTTGATATCTGCCTTGGTTTTTGAAATATGGAAAGCTAAATAATTTTAAAAAATATTCAATTTTCGATATTTTGAAAATTACTCCAGGTATCGAAAAATTGTATACTTAACTTTCGTCTTATGTTGTCAAGTTTTTATATAATTCACCATCAAAATGGAATATATATATTTTTTAAATTTGTGTCCCCAATACCGT
Source organism: Chrysoperla carnea (assembly GCF_905475395.1). Classification (NCBI taxonomy): domain Eukaryota; kingdom Metazoa; phylum Arthropoda; class Insecta; order Neuroptera; family Chrysopidae; genus Chrysoperla; species Chrysoperla carnea. The sequence goes on from NC_058339.1 coordinate 34,846,546, forward strand.
GCTCTTACATCCTTAATTAGTCGGGCGCAATGGGTTTTTTTTTTCAATAATTTATTAAGCTTTTAAGTTTAATTTAAATAAGTTTTTCCACCCGGTAGTTTTGAAGAAATCTATGAAAATAGATCATCCGTCCACCGTTGTCCCATAAGAACAATGTTAAATATGCCAACTTTTGAAGTTATTTATTTATTTAAATAATCGGACAATTTAGTAAAAGCGTTAATTGTTATATCCGATACATTTGCTTATATTTCTAATGAATATTGGTCACTATGGTCGATATTTCGTTATAGTCGATATATTCATGTATGTGTTTATAAGGGGATTCAGTTAGGATCTTACAGTTCGTCGTTTTAATGTTCCTCATTGTATGACACACTCGTTATAAACAATGCATTATGTTGAAGACTAGACCATATCAGATAGTAAAACGCAATTGGCATCAACTGTGTATGTAACTTCACACAGATCTAAAACACGTTTAGCTCTAGTATAGTTGTTAATATGTACCTATATCTATATATATAGTAATAAAGTTCCAATATGATTTTGATTGGTGTGTTTCAATTAGATTTAATATTCGATTATCAATTTTCATAACAAATCATGAAACTATTGATAATGATTATTATTATGATACAATGACTATATCTCACTCTGATTCACATAAGCCTGCGTTAAAAGTAACGAATGAAATTGGTTAATCTGTTGTAGTTTCTAGTCATTACAATTTGTTTTTATTTCAGTAATTTAGAATTTGAAACATTTGACTCACTCTAATAGTACCATATTCAAAAATTAAGACATTTTAATTATAATTATTTTCCGTATAATACTGATCATAGTATCGTATTTTTTATCGTATTCCTAGTTTTGTAGGGATTTTATCATAAGCCAGCGGCAATCAAGAGAACAGAGTCCAAGTATTCAGACAAGAGCTTTGTGTAATAGGGGATCCGACTAGATTTTTTTTATCACTTCAGATGAAAAGTGATGTTGATTTTTAAAAATCTTTACTAGTATGAAAGGTATGAATGTTTTAATTTCCGAATTAAACAAAGACGAAGATGCCCACTAGTGACGTCATACGTGGGTATCGCCACATATAAAAATTTGTCATGGTATCATGTCTAGTTTTACATTTTTATAGTTAATATGACCAATTTGAAATCAGATTTATCTCCTATTGTTAAAATTTAAATTTTATCGTCAATTAAGGAAAAAAATATCTACCAAAAACAAAAATAATTCGGACTAGAGTGTTAAAAGTACTTTTATTGACTAGACAATACACAGAATTACCAAATTCATATTAGTCGTCAATATATACATAATTTTACTATTGAGAATTACATATTATACTTTAGTATTAGGTATTACAGGTTTATTACGTCATAGGAGATTTAAATTTCCTGTTACATTTTCAAATTATAATTATGTTTGTATTACTCAATAATAATAATTGACTTCAGTGTCACATTTTAAGAGAATGCGAGTTCGTTCGGAGTCTTAAAAATTTTTTAATTTATCACAATCATCTGATTATTTAACAAGTTTCAAATTTGTGAATGCAAAATCCTTCAATAGCCCGACAACATTTAGTTTTCTGTTGAGAAAGATGCAAGTAAGAAACTCGTTATTTAAAAGCTCAAAATTCATCAATTTTAATACTGGCGGAGTAATTAAAAGTTTACTGGATCTAAAAACTACGTTCAACTAAAATAATTTCTTTAAAATTCAAAGAATCTGTTTATCGTAAAAAAGCGTGTGGTGCTAAATTTCAATTATTGTAAATATTTTATAGGCAGATATTGGTAAAGGTAAAGTCATTTTAAAATATCTAAAAAAGCACCCCATGCTTTTTTACGATAAAATGATTTTTTTTGAATTTATAGAAATTATTTTCTACCTTTTAGTTCAGCTAGTTAAAAAGCGTGTTTTTCAGTTTTTTAAACTATTATTTATATATCAAATTTCTGTATAAATATGGTGGGAGCGCAAGTAAATTTTTGTATTGTCATTCCTTGATAAATATGTCAAATTTCGAGTTGATCCGACGTTTTGAAGGGGAACAAAATCATGAACAAAGTTTCCGTTACATACTAACATACTAACATACGTGTGAGGCTAATAAAAGCGTATTAAAATACATAATGCATAGCGAAGATAGCGCTGTGCCAACCGAGTGTACCTCGCGCTTTTTTTTTACATTTTAAATCTGTTTTTCATAAATGTAAATTAAAAACATTCTTATGTAAATATCAAATAAAGAATCTTGAAATATATTTATAAACAAAATTAAGAAATGATATTTTCGAAAAATTTTATTAATATACTTACCATGTTTGTAATTGTAATACCTACAATCATATATGGACCATACTACAATCTGATATCCACAAATTTTCCCATACCATAGCGTTAAAAACAAGGCGCGTTTCATATGTAAATGGGAGTGGATTTATCCATATAAATATACATATACCTTCTATATTAGGTATATTTCAGTTAATTGCTGTTTATTTTAGTAAATATTTATTTAGTATGTTGTATAAATTGATTGGACTCTAGAAACATGTTTAATAATATATACATGAAAAGTACACAACATACGATATATAATTTATTCATGTTCTGTTTCAAATGTCTGTGCTGTGTTCATTTCAAACTTAAATCTTAAATAAAATAATAGTTTCTTAAAAAATAATTACTAAAAAAACTTTTTTTTTAAGAACTAAGTCTTCATATAAGTTGTCTGAAGGTTAATTATTATTTTTATACATAAAAATAGAAATTTTTCTATTTTTTCATAAGCAACTCCTTAGTCCATATAGTAAATCAAATCTTCTAGTTCTGAGATACCAATTTAAAATCAAAGTTTGAAATTTGCCTTTTTCTTATTGTAATAAAATTAATTTATTATTTTATTCCGATTTATAAATATTATACGATACAATATTTGAATCGTAAATACACAAGATTGACAAATAGTTGAATCAACTTACTATCTGACAATCTGTCCGGCTGATTTGTTGTTTGATTAAAATATCATTAACCATTTGAAGATAATTTTTTTTAGATATTTGATGCTCTGATAACGAATCTCTGAAAGACTTAGAAGAGCTAAAGAATAAAAAAACATGTGTCTGATGCTCGTAATTTAAAACATGGTATTTCCCTGCGTTTCCACCAAATGTTGTACTTTTGTTAGGGCAAAAATTTTTGTATTAATTCGAAATTTTTAAAAGTATTGTTTAATAACGTTATTTACTTTAAAAAAATTCATTTTGTCGGTAGGTAATTATTTTACTTTTTTCGTTCTTAAAATTTTATTTCTATAAAATATCGCTCTTTATTCGAAAGTTTTCGAATCGAAATAACCTAAGCAGACGCTTATTGATAAAAGGTTTTTAATAACAAAAAAGTGAACAAATATAAATAGACATCGAAAAAAAGAATCATCGAAGAAAAAAAGGACATCGAAGTTTAAATAGCTAATATATTATGGCTACGCGAGAATTTTTTCTCAAAATTCATATAATCTAAAAATTAACACTTTTACACGCACAATTTTTACTCATAAGCTAGAAAGTTTCCTATCAAACACTGAAGGTAAAAACTATTGGTTGCTAATTTGACGCAGTCCGCCACCTAATTACCAAAGAATGACATACATAATACGAGTAATTACGATTAGCTAATTCATACTGATGATGACTACTTGGTAGTTGAAATACTTATTTATAAAATACAAAAAACTGGTCTAGGAAATTGTGGAAAAAATCGAAATTTATTTCGAAATATCCTAGGGTTCTCATTTATTATCTTATATTGTTTATATATATATATTGTTTCGATAATATTTATATTGTTTCTATTATTGAAATTAGAAATTGTAATGAAACGAATATACAAATTTTTACTGTTAAATGTTTATTAAATTTTGGATTTGCAAACTGTTCAAAACAGAAAATAATGGCATAAATATACTTAACACTTGAATAGTTAATACTTGTTACTACCAAGCGAAAAGTATAAGAATTGCAAGTACAAAAAAAATTTGGATCTTTAACGAACTAAATAAAAATTTCTTGTAATCAAATTTTAATCAATATTACTAACCACTGACTCCAAGGATATCAAATAATAAATTTTAATTTAAATACAACCTATTCGCTCCGAGCGTGAATTTCGTTTCCATGACAACGATACACTACTTTAATTATAGAATTAATGGATGCATATATAATTGTGTGGATTGCATTGAAAACTTACATTTAAAATTTAATATTCTTGTTTCACAAATTTAAATAAATAATTACGATAATTAACATTTGAAAAATAATATTTGTACAATTTGATTTCTTATTTTCACAATTTTTAATGCATTAAGTTTAATTAATTAGTGTTTTTCAATCATTTTAATTTGACAGTTTCTATATCATTAACATGTAAAGAATTGCAAATTAGTCATAACAGCCCACTTTATCTCCAAAATTTTTCACTTAAAGCGCTGGCATCGATTTTATTATCCCTACCATGACTACGCACACAACGAATAGCTGATAGTAGTTGAGCTAATCTATATTTTGTAAACAACCAAAACCAATTCCATAGACTACTCACGTATTAAATAGATTCAATACATGTTTATATGTTATGTGTATAATCTACTTGAAATACAAACAAATAGTTTATTTTATTTAAATTATAAATAATGTTTGTTAATAGTTTCTATCTATTAATTTATCCAATATTATATTATTTACTATATTATAAAATTTAGTAACGAACTTTAGTGAATTAATTACATTACACAAGGGGTGTACTTATTAGCTGTTTAGTTATGTACATAATATAATTATATATACGGGATGGTTCAATAATACATAAATCAATTTCAGGCATCGCGCAGTGGAGTTTATTCGTTGTGTGCGTAGTCATGGTAGGGACAATAAAATCGATGCCAGCCTTCCAGTGAAAAATTTTGGCGATAAAGGAGGCTGTTATGACTCATTTGCAAAATGAGTCATGAAAAAGTCAAATTAAAATTATTGCAAAACAATAATTAATTAAACTTAATGCTTTAAAAATTGTAAAAATAACAAATCAGATATTATTTTTAAAATGTATATTATCATAATTATTGATTTAAATTTGTGAGACAATAATATTAAAATTTCAATGTAAGTCATAAATGCAATCCGTACAATTATATTTGCATCCATACAATTCTATAATTAAAGTAGTGTATCGTTACCACACGCACGGTACGAATACCAAATTTTCGGACATAAGTCAGAAACCTCAAGTCTTTTGATTTGCATTGAAAGTTGTTTTTTGGTGTAATCAACCTCAAACTCGCTCCCCGCCTGTTTTGTAAGCCGTAATCTACCTGCGCGTACGAATGCATGTTAATATTGTTGTCGCTCTCGATTTACTGTGTCATTCAATTTACGTTTACTGTGTTTGCTAGTGCAATTAAGAAAGGATTTTTTTACATTGAAGTCAAAAAAAAAAACAAAATAAAAAATCAGGGCAGCAATAAGCATGCTTAAATCAACAGTAATTTATGGAATGAGTAGACCATTAAAAGAGTAGGATGTATTTATTTGACAGCTCATTCACACTTTTGAATAGTATTATTCTAAATTACTGTGGTTTCTTACTATCCGTTCATTTATTCAACATTTACAACGCAGTTTAAGCTGTTATCGTAGTTTAAGTTAAGCCACAGATTGTCGTATGGCAAAATGAGTTTCCTAATACCGGGTTCATTTTTTAACATCGGTAATTCATGTGCTGTCAAAATTTCAAGTCAGTCAAAATTTGTTTATAAGTTACTTATTTTATTTGTTAGTAAAGTAAATGAGACTATTACTGTGGAAATGTTCAAGTTTGAAGAATCAGTTTGTTACTTAGCTAAACGGAAATACAATTTTAATATGAGTGCTCATTTTGAAAGAAAAAAAACTTGAAAAAATGAACACCGTCAATATTTTTTGAAATAAAAGTTGATATGACGAATTCATCATAAACCATTAGTGACATCATAAGATGACAATAAGGTTATATATGACGAAGAAGAATTTTTCCCATTTGTCTGTGAGTGTGTTGTATGATAATAAAATTTTTTCTTCTTTATTTAATGTGAATGCGTTAATATATCACATTACTTCAGAGCCCGAAGACGAACACAGAAAGAGAGAGAAAGGGGAGTGAGAGAACAACAAAAAATAAATAAAGGAATTTATGATGTGAATTTATAGTCTTTAAACGAGGAAGTTTTTCAATTAGATAACATTACAGTTTATGAATGTTATTTTTTTTACGACTTTTTGCTTTTAGCTATATACACACACACATTTATAGATAAAAATTTTCGTTATAAATTTTATATTACGAATAAAAACGAATAAATAGACTTACTGTACAGAGTAATTTTGTATAATTTATACGGATTCCTTCAAAAATCGAAACTATTTTAAAACCTTGAAAAACATATATAACTAGATTGATACTCGCCCGCTTCTATAGCATACACCCTCTCTTGATATACAAAATTTCCAATTTTGTTAAATGTAAAATAGTCATAATTCATTGAGTATACAAGAAAAGTTGGCCATGATTTGTTTGACATTTACTATTTTAAATTTTTACAGAATTCTTTAATTTATAATCACCTTTTTGAACCATAAATTAAAGATTTCTGTAAAAATTTAAAAAATGGTAATTGTCAACTTATATTAAATTTATTTATTTTTTTTTTTAAATATATCTTTATAAATTTTAGTTCATGTGTTATTCTAATATACCAGCTATATTGCTGTACAATTTCATTAAAAACCATTCGCTAGTTTTAGCGTGAAAGCGTAACAAACAAACAAACAAACAAACATGCTTACTTTCACATTTATAATATATAGGGATTGAGTACTTTCTTTGAAAGTATAAAAAATGAAAATCTAAAATTCAATCTTTGGCAGAAAAGTTTTGACCGCTATTTGATCGTTTCTGACTCGAAAAGATACATATCGATCATGCTTTCATCTGACATTTTCACATTTCAAAGTACTGTCCATTACATTTTTTTGAAATTTTGAACGCAACTTGCAGCATGTAAGCAAATACACTTAGTAAGGTTATGTTATTGGATAATTTGTTTGAAATACAAATGGTCAATAGTTTTTCACAGGACCCGAGAAAAACGTAATCATAGAATTGCATATGTTTCCTTTGTTTTAGAGGGTTAACTTAAACTTTTTAATATACTGAGTTGACTACGTAAGTACTAGAGATATATTCTATTTTAGTCAATTTCACATACATCTGATTAATTTATAAAATCACTCTGTACATTCTATAAAATAGGCATTATTTGGTACGTTTGTTTTTTTCTTTTAATCAAAGATTTCAAAAAAAAAGAAATGCGTCTTTTATTCGTGTTATATCAGAAAAAAAATTATACTTTTATTTTCTTTGCATCGTTTTTTTTTTCTTTTAATAAAATATGTATGTGCGTATTTTTTGAAATGGTAATAAACCGTTTTGTACAAATTATATTGTTTATTGTAAAAAATTTACTTTTTATATGCAATTTTATATTTGTTGCTGCTCGTATGAAAAATTTAATTGAATTTCAGACGAATTTCCTTTTTAGTTTTTATCTAATAGTTTTATATTCTCTTGATTGAATAAAAACAATTTATTTTGATAGTCTTACATAAAAATATACATAGGTTAAACCATATACGAGCATATATCCACTATGCGATACATCGAAGTCCTGGGAAATAGTAATGATTGGTAGAAAGTGCAACCAAAATGCTTCACTTAAAATTGCCCCTTAAATTTCGAAAGGATTGATCGCTCTATAAAACTGTAGAGGTACAGAGGATTATCTCCAAAAACATTAATGTTGCGTGAAAAATATTTAAGGTAACTTGAAAAAAATTTATTCGAAAAAACCTTTAGGTACTTTTCGGCTAAAAGTGGCCTATAACAAAAGAGAAAATAATTGAAAAATTTATTATATTTATTGTGGGTCTCTACCGGTGGTAAAACACGTAGCTTCATCCGAAGAACATCACAGTGCGTCTTTTCAAGCTTTATTTTTAAAGTTGATATACGGCATAATAAAATATCTACCAATAAGTAGTTATTTTGGTGAACGTTACTACAAACAATAGCCAACTTTGTGAAAAAAAAAAGTTATGTCCGCATTACTTGAGAATGAATGCACATGATAATCATTATCTACGTTGCTTGCCTGCTAGTATCAAATTTTGTTTCCATATATAATGACTCATTCCAAAAGACAGCAATATTCTACTGTCTTCTTCAAGAAATTAAATCCAAATTTAATACGGAATACTAGAGCCCGAAGGGCATATTCCATATAACTGAATAAATAACCAATTCCCAATTTGACATCCTGAAATAATTTATTACGTTAAATTGATAAAAATAGAAATATATAAGAAATTAAATTTTATTGATTGCAATCATCTGCTTTCAATATTGAATATATTTATTTTGTTTTCATATGAATTTTAAATTATTAAAATTTTATTTTTATTTTTGTTACAGGTGAGTCTTTCAAACAATACCTACAACCAATAATGAAAAAATAAAAATATAATTGACTGTTTCACCTGGTCAATAAAACAAACGTCATAATATTATTATATATACAGTTATTGTTTTATTCGAGATTTCAATATCCCAAATTCCGATTCATTTTTATGGTTTATATGTAAGTAAACAAATGTTTAAATTTATTATTAGTTTTCTTGTATTGAATCAAAAGACCACACACGTCATTTTTTTTTTAATAATAATTTTTTTATCGCCGGCCTATTTTTATACGTAAAAATGTTAAGGTTAAATTTGAGGTTAGTTTCTTACATAAAGTTAAGGGGATGAATTTTATTATTAATTAGGGTGAAATTTGATATTTTGAATTATGTAAAAGTGAAGCGGTTTAATACTTTCAAAATAAAGTTTGCTCATTTTTTTAATTCAACATTATTAATGGAAGAGCCAGGTCAAAAAAAAATTCGTTGAATTTACTAAAGCTGATTATTTGAGGATTTTTTATAGTAGTTGTGACAACACACATACTGCGGCCAGTCAAGCGAACGATAGAACAGGGGTCAGATACATGCTATCCTGGTGCAGTTTTACGTGGTACTTAAATGAATTTACTAAAGCTGAAAATTGTTATACAGATTGTATATAAATAACAGTTATGATTGTCAGTCAGTTAGGTGTTAGAACAGGGCTGGTCAGTCAGCTCTTATTTATGAACAATAAATACATCAGATTCATTTATGATTTCCGTGGTATTTAAACGAATTTATTAAAGCTAAAAATTGCTATACAACTTGTATATTGCATGTAGATAACAGTTATGATAATCAGTCAGTTCAACGTAAGAACAGGGTTGGTCAGTCAGCTCTTATTTATGAACAACTCTATTTTTCTATCACTTATTTCTTAAACAAATACCTTATACCGAAAGATTGATGTTTTAGAAAAAAAACTTGAATTATAAAAAGGTATTCTCTGAACTGAAATGTATGCATCCTGTAAAAAGTATTTAATAAACTTTGCTATAAAATAATACAATATAATGAAATTTAATACATATTTAAATATGATGTATGACCACATAAAATGTGTGAACACAGTTTACAAATCGTCTTATAAATAATGATTAGAAGCTACACGTATATTATAGTAACAATATACTGTGTTGCTTGTATTAGATACAAGTTATTACTTTAGGATTAGCTATAAGTCGGAGAAACGAAGAACTAAAAACGATCAGTTCGGAAAATTGGAATAGTAAGTCGGATTTGAATGTGATTTTCGGCATTCGATTTGTTAGAGCTTCAGGAAATTTTGTGGTCTAAATTGATTTCTAAGAAATTAAAAATATGCAATTTGCATAAATAATATGTGTTTTATAATTGTATTTTAAATTAACCGTAAATATACTAAATTCAAGGGGGCTTTTGGAGTCGCTGAACACGAATATCGTGACTGAATCGTGCACCAAGTATTTAGTGTCCGGGGTACCCAAAGGTGTTCAAGGTACCCTGGGCGTCAGGCACCTCGATGGTCAATTCTTATTAATCAATTTAGGTCACAAAATTTTCTGATGCTCAACGAATCGAATGCCGAAAACCGCATTCAAATATAACTCACTGCTTAAATTTTTCGAACTTTAACTGCTTTTAGTGTTTCGTTTCTGCGACTATATACTGTGTAGTTACAAGTTATTACTTTTATTTAGGATTAGCTATTATGATTTTATTAAAAATAAGTATTTGATGTATTTATTTACTATGTAAAGTTTATACAGAGTGGAAGATACTTTTAGAATAGTTTCACGTGGTAAGAAATGCGTGGCGTTTATTACAATGCTCGTATGGTAAAGACATAGGTTCACGAAATGGGCGAACCAGTATCGGCCTGACGCCCATGCAGCATTGACTCGTCCGCCATAATTCCTATTGTTACTATTCTTTGATACGAAAAAAAATTGAAACGAAGAAATCCAATGAACTTAACCTAGTTAAAGCTACGATATGACTTTCTAAGGAAAATAATTTCATGTATACCTTCTTAAATGGTACTTTTAACATTTAAATAAGAGTGACATCTTGTACATCATTGCAATTTCATTTTTATTATGATTTATTCAATCATAAAAGTGTATTATATTACTTTTTATATATTGGTTGTTTCTGCATGAATATAATACAATAGGATTGCTACCTTTGTACCAAGATTTAACCACTTTTATGTGTATGATTCTTATAGATTAACGCCACTTATTAATTATATCAATTTAATTTAATTTAAAATTCTGATTTAGTAAAAGAAAGTAGTAAAAAATTTGATTTATAAAAAGCTTTCAGAAAACCCCACATCTACACCGAATTTAAAAATTTCGATTTATTATTATATTATATTGTTTCGATACATTTATTTTGAAGGAAAAACCGAATATTAAAAAAGGTTTGCGAATGTATTTTCTCTCGAAAAATTTGTAGTGTAGACGAGAAATAAAAAGCTTTACCTACCACCTAGTTATAAAAAAATTGAAAATATGAAGAAAAAAAACTAAATTGATTACATATGTAAACTGTAGAAAACTTTCTAACTCTCATATTATTTTATGCATGTAAGGAAAAAGTTTTTTAAATAAAGTTTTTTAGTGAACTAACCATATATATTTAGTGTACTGAAGAGTATACTTCATCAAAAACTTTTTTTATACCGGGTGCAAATGAATATTTGTTCTTATGCATTGGTATAACAATTTAAAAAAAAATGTTTCCTAAGTGTCGGATTTTAATCTCAGTACCTACCTCTTGCATAAAAAACGAGTATTATACCTCTGATCATGAAACTTAAGGATATGTAGAAAATTTCTATTTTCATTTTCGAATCGATTATAAGAACTTCCCGACAGTGTTTACTCACGAGTTTACTAAATAATAGGGTATTATCGTTAGTCAAAAATAAATTATTAAATTTGAAAAAAGTTAAAACTTATGTAAAAATATACTCAATTTTTTTATTTCGAGTCATAAAAGCACATGTTTCTTTTAAAATATTAAAATTAAAAATCGTAATTTTTAAACTGTATATCACGTGACCTAAAACGCGGGCAAGCCTTGCTGTGATGTCATATCGGTATGAGCCCTAGCCCATCAATTAGTTCAGTGTAGACAGCTGGGTATAATATATCCATAGATTATAAGTATTTATATTTATTATAATCGGATGTCTATGAATATATCTGTCAAACTTATTTGTGTTATTTCGTGTAATGATACCGATATTACGTCATCAAATTGGATGCCCGCGTTTTTGACAGTTTATAAAAGGTTTAAAATTTAAGTTTTTGGCAAGAAAGCGTGGTTATTTTTCCGAAATAAATTTTTGGTGGCTTTTTATTAGCAAAATCAACATTTTGAAGTACTTTTTCAAAAATAGTAGAATACGCTATTGCAGCTAGTTAATTACGTAAGTAATGCTCCAGTAAATTTCTGAACTGTACAATTAATTTTCGTCATGTTGACTTGACCTAAGAAATAATAATTTTTGTAATTTTAAAATTAAATATAGAATTTAAATTGAAGGAGAAGCAGGAAGAGTTTTACTTTTTTAATTTGGTTACATAACGTTATGTTTTACAACAAATAAACAAAATAAAAACGATTATTTTCTTTAAATAAACAATAATTTTGTGGTTTTGTTAAATTAAAATAATAATTTCAACAATAATCATAAATAAGTTTGCCCTAAAGTTAAATAAACAAATTTGAAGTCAATCGATTGGTAATATATCTAGAAAATCAACAAAATATTTAATAAATTACCAACACCAGAATCATAAATAAAAAGTTCTTTTTTATTTTTTGAAAAAAAAAACAGAAAAAATAAAATCTTATCACGCACGATTTCATTTTAAATAATATTATAAAATATATAGAGCTATCATGTTTGTATACAAATTCTGTGTGCTTATGCGTATTCTAGAATAGAATGTATTGGCAAAGTGTTGGTAAATTAATTGATATCTAGCTTAAAATACGTGAAATTTACAAAATTTAAAAAACCCCTGATTTATGACAAATGAGATTTATTCCTTGTAAACCGATTTTTAGAAACTTAGCTATAAAATGTTCTCAATCGAGTTGGTTTAGGGGCTACGATGGCACTGAGAAACGCACAGACGCACAGATAAACACTCTAAACTTATAACACTACTTCTTAAATCAATATCAAAGTGATGGTGAAGAACATGAGATGAGATGAAAAGGATACGTAGAGAGCTCTCATTTTTAGGGAAAAATTTTTGCAAATAATTTAATTGAAATTGAAATATTTAAGTTGATCTTGTTCTTTTGAATAATTGTTTTGAATTACTTAATTATTTTACCATTTCACTTTTCGAAATGAATTGAGCTAGATTTGTACATTTCCATAGTAATTATTTATAGGTATGTTAAAATTATATTGCATGCTTTTTCAAAACTGAATTGATTTTTTTGATAATCGCCAATTTTTTAGTTTTTTTGGGTACGAAACACATACTCACACTTGAACACTTTCCGTTAAATTACCTTTCAAATGAAATAAAAAAAAATTAAAATCGGTTCATCCGTTTAGGCGCTACGATACCACAAGCAGGCAAACACACATAGCGGTCAAACTTATAACACCCCTTTTTTAGTTTGGGAGTTAAAAAGAGCCGTCTGGATTCTAATCTGATATTAACATAAATATACTAGTTGCTTAATGTCAAATTTGTCATATTACCCATAAAGATGTAAAACTTGATACCATAACAAAATTTGAAAGAGAAATTAAAATTGATTAAATAATGAAGAAGTTATAACTTATACGCAATCAAAGATTGTTGCCCATTTCCTTTTACGAAAACAAAATTTCATATGCGATGCCGTGCAGTGACGTCACTAAACTATCCTCTATCCTTTCACTAAACTAACCTTTATCCTTTCATAGCGCAAATATTAAAAATATATGCGCTAAAAAAAATAGGAATATGGATTTTTGACTGAATAATGTTTAAAAAATGTTGTTTTTTTTTTTGCCCATGTCTGATTTAGAATCCATCCATTTGACAAAACCCAACTATTTAAAAAGGAAGTAGTGTAAGTATAAAAAATCACTATTTTGTAATGGCTATTCACTATTAGCTAGTGAAAAATATACCACTATTTGAAATAGTGGTATATTTTTACTAGCAAATAGTAAATAGTTACCACTTTCACTATTTTAAACTTAAGAAAAAAAAATAGAACCAACATTTTTCTTTACCAACTATTCTAAAAGATATTGACGTTCTTCGAAGCTGTGCTGTGAATATAATCTACACTAACCCGATTCTGTTCTATATACAAATAAATATAAATTTTTATATATAAAATTAATTTAGCACGAACAATAAATAAATAAACTAACTCTACGTACGAAACGAAATAATGAAAGTAATAAAAGAGAATTTTATAAATATTATTATCTATGTATATGTTTGAGTATTTATTTTTATTCGTCTATCTATGTAAATAAATTTATTTATTTATTTACTTATTTATATATTGTTGTTGTTTGTTTGTTATTTGTTATTTGTTATGTTATGTTACATCATACAAAATCAGTATAATTTAAGTAAATAATGCTAATATTTATGTATCAAATCAACAACAATTGACTTCATTCAACCAACTCATCAGTACTGTTTTTGGTCTGGAGACACGCGTAAAGCATTTGACTCTCATTTCAAAAAGGTTGTTATCAAAGCAGCGCTTCGCTACTTTTTCCTCTTCTAGAATTAACAGGGTCTGGAACTTTTCTGTCTGTGGATATATGATCAATATTTATTAATGATGTCAGTTGTGGATCCGGGGAAAGGGGTTGGATTCAAACACCCCCTGCATGGATTATTAATATGTCATTTTATATAATTTAACTTCAAAATATATGGTTAAAAATTTCAAAAACCAAAAAAAAGAGAAAGGTGATAAAATAACCCCCCTCTCTCTGGGTGAAATCCTGGATTCGCCACTGAATGATGTTTATAAGAAACAATATAGTTAAGAAGCCATCGTCCAACAACTTGAAAGTTGCAATTTTTAAGTTATCAGACAACGGATACCTCATTATTTTGGATATTGGATTTTTTCGCGGTATGCTTAGGGTAGCGGGTTCGATTCCCGCCGTCACAACAAAATTAATTTAATTAATAGTTGTGATGGGTTGGTGTAGTGCATGGTATATACATGAAGGAGGTGCACTCATCTTCTGAAATTGAGGAGCTGATAAATGAAATTATCAGCGGAAAAGTGGCAAAAAACATATGGTATCACAATGGGCTCTATAGCCATAGTGTGTCTTTCGTGGACGGCCAATATACCCTTACCTAACCTAACTAAAACATAAGTTCCTGGTTAAGAAATTTTCGTAGAGGAACAATTGTTAAACACGACCTTGATAACTGCTTCAAATATTTCCAGCGATTCTTAAATAGCTGTCGAATACCACGCCTAAACCAAGAAAATCGTTCTTAGAAAATACAATTATGAATCAAAAATTATCTTTTCATCATTTAAAAATCACATTTCGGTTCAGTATTTACTGCGTTGTAAAAGTCATCTAAGTGGAAAGAAACAATAAATGCAAATTTTATAGTTTTCTTACAAAAATTGGTTAATACTCGATAAATTGAAGCAAAATAAAACTGTATACAACCACGTCGTACTTAAAGATAGTTTCTTACAGATTTAGGGACCTCAAGTGAGTTAGAATTCCAAACTTTCCTGATTAATAAGATGACAAAAAATTGCTTACCATATTTTAGATTTTTAATTTTTATACGGCTATTCGAAAACCTTCAAAAAAACGACGTCAAAAAAACAATCGATTGCGTCATCAACATCGTCTATACAATATGGTATTTCAACAATTAACTCAGTCAATTGTTTGTTTTCACTTGTTATTACAAACTTTTATTCTACAATATCTAGAATACTCAAAAAAACATAACCATTATTTCATAGTGCAGAGTCTCTTGAGAAATTAATCCCAAAATCCAATTTTTTTATACAAAAATAATGTTAAAATAAAAATAATAATTATCTACAAATAATAAATCAAAATAAAATTTTATTCTAAAAATAGAACATAATTTACTAAAAAAAAAAAAAAAGAAATAAGTAAAATAAAATCAAATAAAACAAACATTAAATATATACCTGTGTGTCATTCCAAATAATAAATTTCACTTAATTTAATTAAAATTAAAACGTAGAGGGTGAGGGGTTTTATTTTAATGGTAATAAAAAAAAGAGAGAACGAATGAGGTTAAGTGTACCCAGTTCATTTATAAATAACAGAGTGCAGCTTGTAAAATAGTGAAAATCTTTTATAAAGACTATTTCTATATCTCATCTTAAAAATCACTTTCAACAATATCGTTTAAAAAAATTAAAGCTGGGTCAGGGGTGACGACCCACATCAATGGCCCGCGTATGCATGCGTTGAGTAAGCCACCAATCACAAAGTTCACTATGAAGTATTATATAGCGAACGAGTTTCGAGTTAATAGCACATATTTCGTATTACTATTTTCCCAGTAATCACAAAGTAAAAATTATCTGATATTTGATGATGTAATGGCTTGTTAATACACAAAATGGCAAGTTAATACAAAAAGGTTCACCACCCCCGACTTAGTTGATTCTTGGTCACAGGTTGATTATATTTACAAAGAAAATCGTATATACAGAGAAAACTTAACACGTGTTTGAAGTTGTATGATCTTCTACCTACATATGATGACGAATTCGTGGATAGAAACTAAAAACGTGGGGCCTGGACTGCCTCTTACACTATCCATCCATTAAATATTCTCCTCTCTTGTATATTTGGCAATTTTTATCGCACTTGTTACGAAATATACTATTACAATTAAGATATAAACATTCAGTGGCTGTGGAAACGGATCATTGGAGTTAAAATCCGCGGTTACGAGTGTGAATCCACGGAATCAAGATCCGCTGAGACGGATGCGGATACCAGTCTTGGATAATAGCTGTGATTTTCATCTAATTCGTGTTTAAACTAGGATAAAAAATTTAGATATTGTTTTCTATAGCCAGACTTGCATACTGTAAGTCTTATTTATGGCGTATATCTGATACGTATACGTATATCCGGTACATCACTGATAGATACACATAGGCCAAGCTAATAAGAGCGTGCTATTAACAAGTAATTTATCATGTAGTGGAAAATGGGATTTTATCTTCGTTTTTTATGTTGAAACTAAAAAATTAGGAACGAATTTTAAAATATATTGTGTTTTACATGGTATTACTTTCTTTACTTTTAAAATGCTAGTTGGAAAAACACAATTATTTGAAAGAAATTTTTAATCATTTTCACCCTTACAAGTTATTCACTTGGAGAAAAAAAAATGAAGCACCATATAAATAACTGTGAAAAGTGTGGAAATGCTATAAGAGGAACATTCACAACAGAGGGTATAAATAGTGAGAGTGAAATGCAAAAAGCAGGTAACTAACTATTTGTAATGCATGGGGCTATATTAAATTTAAATTGGTTGAACAAAGATAGCGTGTGTTGTGTAGGTGAACTCTATGGGGATCAATACAATCAGTGTATGTAGACACTAATAAACAGTCTAAAAAGTCATTTTATTACGCATTTTCTTCCATTTTGTACGTTTTATTTTTATATGAAAATGTTTTTCCACCTTTTTTTTCTGTTTGCGAAAGTTTTATCAGAAATTAAAAAAATCTCAACAAAAATAATTTTTAAAGGCTTTTATTGTATTAAAATTAGAAAATAATTTATTTCCCTTGAGTTCTTCATACATGACTGTTTGTGGAACCTTGTGGCGCTCCAAATCATCTAGGATATTTTAAGATGAATGCCTTCAGTTTTTACAAATAGTCATATACTGAGTGACTAAAGGAAAAAAATTGATTTTCTAATTTTCAGTACAATAAAATCTTGGCCCTTATAAAGTATTTTTAATTTAATAGTAAAAACGTTTATGTATATCAAATATGGTGGAAGCGTTGGGAAAATCACGTCAAATAAAAATGGATTGTCATCGGCACTTAACTATTATATCAAATTTCAGCTCAGATATAACTGCTTAAAAGTCACAAAATGGAATTTACTTTTTAAACCAGTGAAGCGGGCGGGTATCAAGCTAGTATTTCTATAATTAGTAACTGTACACTTTCAAAAATTTCACATATTTCAACGTTTATTTCCGGAAATGAATTTATTTGAAAAAAAAAACTAAAAGTCAACGTTCATCGAATACTTAGGTAATGCATTTTAAATTATTATTAACGCTTGGTAAAAATGTTTTATGAAATTAATAATATGAAAATTAAAATATTTTCCTAGCGGTTACAAATTATCATTTACCAGATCGTAACGGAAACCAGGAAAGGAGGTCATGAAATTCAAAAAACTGATTCGATGAAAAAACCATTTACCTTTTACAATAATTACAATAAAAAACTAATTGAGAAACAAGGAATGAAAATTTTATATCCTTAAAAAAAATGAAATTAAGATTATGTAAATGAGAATGTGTAGGCCATTACAAAAAATAAAACATTTATTTTATTTAAACATTTCGGAAAAGATATATTTTTTGTTACAAACACATATACACTATCTATGCATATATAAAAATATACTTTTTAAATTAAATTTATATTCCTGTAATTTCATTTAAACTCTTTTATTTGTTGTTGTTGTTGTTGTTGTTGTTGTTGCAAACTTTAATTTTAATTAAAAACAATTTTTGTAAATTAAAAATGTATGCTCTAATTCAATTAACTTTATATATTCAGCAGTTTTTTTTTTCATTTTGTTTTGTTTTCTGCTAAATACGGATAATAAAAAAAAAAAAAAAACAAGTCTATCCAATTTTATTTTTATTGTGTTTACTTTCTCATTTATAATTTACATGGAGAAAACACAACAACGAAAATTGGAAATTATTATTTTTGACCTTGATGAAATTAAATGTGTGAGATGAGAATTTTATCTAATCAAAAATTAAGAATAAACAAGTGAAAACAAACAATCGACTGAGTTAATTGTTGAAATACCATGTATAGACAGTATTGATTACTCTGTCACATTACACATATATAACTGATATAGCCATTTATACATACTATACAATTTGCGCATAATTTGCGCTCTCACTGGTAAACAGTGATGTTTACAAAAAAATGCTGCAAACAAAAGTTGTTTATTTTTTTATAAGGAACATTTTACACTGAAACATTTGTTCTATCTCTAACGGTTTACAAGATGGATCCTACGAACCCAAGACCCGGTTGATTATACTTTTAGTATAATATATTATACTATTAGTATTAGTAGTATACTTTTAGTAAAAAAAAAAGTCAAAAACCGAACTTGCAGAAAAATATTACGAAATAAGAAAAATACAAGAATTGTGAAAAATTATTCATGTAAGTGAAATGAAATATATTTCACGTCAATCGATACACCTACTTATTTAAATCGATATTATATTTCTGTATATTTGAGAGAAAAAAATAACAAATATATTTGAATATTTGTACGTACATTTAAATATATACAGCATGAACTAGAAGTCGTTTTGCACTTAAAATATTAAGATAATCTTGTTTATGGTTTCTTTATTCAGGTAATTGTTTTACATTCAATTAGGTACCTACCTTTTCAAGGAAAAGTGACTTTTGGTTCACCATGTATAGTATATCACTTCAAAAATTATACTAACAAGTTGCTCGATAAAATTAAAGGCGAAAGTCCAAAATGGTGTCATTTCAAATTTCCATACAAAAACAATTTTTTTAAATACTACGTGTCATTTTTTATGGGACAGTTTAGGAAAATAAGGTTCGAAAAAGGTACTTCCTGCAAATACAACAAAAATCAGGGTAGCATGCGTTACTTCAATAATTGCCATAGTAGTGTGATCATTAAAAATGATTTGCACAAAATGGATTGTGTCTTACAAAATTGCAGGCTATATATTCCATCATTTGAGTGTCGATTCATTTTACAATTTTGATTTGTCTTGGCTCAACTCAAAGGAATAGCTTGTATTACTTACTCTTAAAATAAAATTCACAAATTCCCCTTTTTTATTAACTAGACACTCTGTATATGATAGATATTATTTATGCCACACAACTAAATTATATGGCATATAATCAAAAAACATTCGAAAACATTATAGGTTATAAAATACGTGACATGTATGCCATTCTATGATGTTGTTCGAATTCTTCGAGTAGAAATATAAGGTAGTTCATCTTTCTAGTTTGTGTTCTTGCAAACATCATTCAAGAAAATGTTTTGCATAAAAATTTATATATCAGACATAAATTTTCATATAATATGTATATAAGTTTTTCTTTTTTCTTTCTGGGTAAAGAAGGAAAAAGTAATAATAATAGAATCAAATCAAAAGTATTTATCAAAAGAGAAAATTCATTTTCAAATAAAAAAAGTTTTTGACAGTTTTTTTTTGGTTGTTGTTTGAACGAATTATTAGTGGGGGATAATAAACGGGCGTAGAAGGAGTAAGGAAATTTTTTTTCCCTATTTATGAGCATTATTCATAACTTTAATACGAAATGTATTGATGTAACAAAAATATACCGTTTATTTACATTTTTATACCCTGTATATATGAAATATATATCAAGGTGTAATAATTTTCGTCACAAGTTTGTAATAAAGGTGTTGAATTACCTAATTAGTCTATTTCCGTTTGTCTGTCTGTCTATCTTTCTGTGAGCAGGATAATTCAAAAACGAAAAGAAATACCGAGCTGAAATTTTTCGTAAATCAGCAATATAGGTGATTCGGGTCTTGGATCGGTAAGGTTTATCTTGTAAACCGTAAGTTAGAATAAAAGTTCAAATGTAAAAGCTTTTCCGTAAAAAAAATTAACATTTTTTCGTTACCATGATTGTTTTTCTGAAAAATCGCAAATTAGGACACAATTTTGGTGACCATTTTCTCTAAAACTATAAAAGATAGAGAATTTAAAACTTTTAGGTGCTTCAACGAAAGAAATATTCTAGTAATTACATTCGAAAATTTTCGATAACAAGATAAATAGCGGCCGAAAACACACCAAAATTGTGTTGGTTTTTTAAACTTTTCTAAGTTATATGCAAGGAATAAATAATAATACACGTACTGACATCCAACACTTTCTATTCCGGGTATTTCAACAATTAACTCGGTTAATTGTTTGTTTTCACTTGTTTTACATGAAATATAATATATACTTACTTTCAATGTTTCAGTATAAATATAAAAGGCTCTGTCCTATTGGAAATTTATCTCTGATTAAGCTCTGGTTAAACATGTCTATCTTAGAAAAGAGAAACTTATCACTGGTCAATTTTGCTCAAGAGCTGAAGTGAACTCTCGGGTCTGCAAAATAACAATGATAAAATCACGTGCAACTACTGCAGATAACAAAGAAGCTCAATAATAGTATTACGTTCTCATTTTCACCTTTCTTTTTATACCATGCATATATGTAATATGCAAGGTATACTAAGTTTAGTCCCAAGTTTGTAACGCTTAAAAATATTGATGCTACGCGCAAAATTTTGCTATATGTGTTCATAGAATCACCTAATTAGTCCAATTCCGGTTATCCGTCCGTCCGTCCATCCGTCCATCTGTGGACACGATTACTCAAAAACGAAAAAATATATCGAGCTGAAATTTTTACAGTGTACACAGGACGTAAAAAGTGAGGTCGAGTTCATAAATGAGCATCATAGGTCAATTGGGTCTTGGGTCCGTAGGACCCATCTTGTAAACCGTTAGAGATAGAAAAAAAATTTAAATGTAAAAAATATTCCTTATAAAAAAATAAACAACTTTTGCTTGAAACATTTTTTCGTAAACATCACTGTTTACCCGTGAGGGCGCCAATTAGGCGGACATTTTCTAGTATGCAATATACTTGAATATCAGTTATCTATGTTTCACATGTATGTATGTGTTATGTGATAAAGAAATCAACACTGACTATTCATGGTATTTCAACAATTAACTCAGTCAATTGTTTGTTTTCACTTGTTTTTATTTGCGTAAAAGGTGATAATAGAGAGAAGCTATTGTAATCGAGACTGCGGAAAAAATGCTTATCAAACGCCTCGGTAGCTGGATCTTTAAGAACTAAGAATTTGAAAATGAAAACTAACTGAGCAAGTTGTTTAAATACTTTGCATGCACTTTGATATAAATAATTTAAAATAATTCAAACTTTCATAGAAATAATACATCTTTATCTGTATTATGCATGTAACCAATTTTGAAATACCAAAAGCAGCTTAGATATCAAATTTCACTCCTTTCGAAATAAAATTGTGTCCATTAAATGGCCTGATGTTACAGAGATTATAAGCTCGGTTCTAGATTAGCTAACTTTGGAAAAAATGTCAAAATGTAATTTGTATTAAAGTAAATTTGCTACAACAAAAATGTTGGAAATCAAAACACAATTTATTTTTATTAAAATTAAAATTTTTGCTCAAATAGCTCAATAATTGTGTTTTCATAGGGAACCATTTGTTTTGAAGTGAACGACCTAACATAATATGTCAATCAAAAAATTTATTACAAAAAAAAAGAATTTGATTAAAAATAAATTATGATATAAATAAAATGAAATAAATTGTTATGTCGAACACAATTTTTATAACAAATATATATGATTATATTTTTATTTTTATACATATAGGAAATTGTTTTTCGACGAAAGAAGTGTATTGTATTATCGTAAAAATTCAATAGAGTTTCTTTTCTAGTTTAATATGTGTATCAATACATATACAGAGACCAGACACATTATTAGGTCAGACGATTTTAATAGAAAAAACGGCGTTACACAAATGTTGTCCATTTAAGTTTAAGTCGGTGAGGTACTGAAGTTGTGTGAGTGCGACCCCTGTAGTTCACACGAACTAACTTCCCAGAAGAGGGAAAAATATTTAAAAAAAAGTCTTGTTAGCCTTCATAGATTATTCTTGGAACATGTACTGCAGCTTATGCTGGAACGATCATTATCTCCTAAGGTAAATGATGTGTTTTATCCACTTTTCAGATTCTGTTTGTTCAGTTTTTTCCAGTTTTTTATTACCATTAAAAAACGGCTCTACTAACTCTTCCAGTTCTTAAATACGCGATTGCGGGTCGAATAAGCCCAATCCCGTGTTAATGTCATAACTGGTTCGCAAGATAATCGAGGCGAAAGAATCCGAACGAACATACGCACATACGTACGCATACACACACAGACATCAGATTGAAAAGGTTTGATTCAGATATTGCGGCCTTGAAACCGCGGAAATATATAAAACTGGAGATTTTCAAAATCGGCATCATTACATTAACTTCCTCTGGGAAGTTTAAAATTGAGATATTATGTGTTCGTAGCTATTAAATACACTCAGGGGCTTAAAAGATAACGTATGACCATACAACTGGTAAAAGAAGGAGGGTTTACATTATAACATTATTCTTTGTAATGTAACAAATATATTTTAGTGTTAACATTTTTGTCAGCTTACAAGTTGCTTGTCCTTGAGAAGGAAAAAAGTAATAGAAATATTTATCTTACCACCTAGGAATCTGAGCTGTATTTAGCTCACTACGCTATTGACCAGTTGACCACAATTAGAAAAAAATTCGCATTCCATGTTTCAAGTTATCTTGATTTTGATTATTCACAAGGGCAAACTGCATTCTGTCATTCGTTTTTTTCTGTTAAAATTGCCCAATCTTCATATTCTATATACAGTGCAAAATAACACAATCTAACTAGTAGAACAGAGGAATATTCGACGACTATTCGATTTAATATATTGTTTGAAAATCTATATAATAATACATTGTGTATGCCTTTCTCAATATTTCCCGTCAAATCAATTCACCTAAGTTATTATGTGTATAAAATGTTTTTAGGAAATAAATCTTAATACTTTATATACTACTAGAGTGATACCCAGCCGCTTCACTGGGTTTAAATGTAAAGATTGATAAAGATTGCTCTCGCTTATCCCCTTTCTATAATACTTGAAATAATTATAAGGATTGTTTTATGCAGGTGAAATATATGTATGGTTTTCTATTTTTTTAAATGTATAATAGTAATTATTCATTGAGTACTATATCAGAGAAGATGGCCGTGAAACTTTTTATATTGACTATTTTTACAGAAATCTGTAATTTATGGCAATGTCAAATGACTACTTTTACAGAAATCTGTAATTTATGGTAATGTCAAATGACTACTTTTAAAGAAATCTGTAATTTATGGTAATGTCAAATGTCAAATTAAATTAATTTTTTTTTTTTAAATATATCTTTATAAATTATAGTTCATGTGTTATTCTGATATATCAGCTATATTACAATTTCATTAAAAACCATTCGCTAGTTTAAGCGTGAAAGCGAAACAAACAAACAAACAAACAAGCATGCTTACGTTCGCATTTATAATATATAGAGATAGAAATAAAAAAAGAGTTAACATCAAAAGGCTATTCGATAATTTTTCAGCAAATTTCTGTTTCATATTAACAAATATAATATTTATTTTTAATGGTTTTTATGATAAATCAGCCGGATGGAAAATTATTTTTCAATGAAAAAAATTAACATTTAATGATAATAAATATATAGGTAAAATATTCATTTAATTTGAATAAATTTTAAATAAAAAATATAATTTCCATTGAAATGCTTTTTAAGTAGTATAAATGTTTTAAATTGGATGATCATTTCTCAGCACTTAAAGAGAAATTTCAATTGATTCAACATATATTCAAAGAATATGAGAATCACGTACGTAGTAGCTAAATTCATCCATTTTCAATTTCTTATTGAATATTAAATATGAAAATTTACAGAAGAATATAATAATTTTCAATTATCTTATTTATTAAAAGATATTAATTGATTTTATATTATTATTTAAATTTCATTAAAATACTTTTAATTCGTTAATTTATTATATAATGAGTTTTTAACACCTTGATATCCAAGTAGTTAACACATTTTATTAAGTGGATACTTTATATTAATTATAAAACATTCAAAAATTAATTCTTTGAAAATATTTTCTTACAAAAAAAGTTTTGGTAAAAGTTGTTATCCTCTCTTCACTTTTTAGTTGATCAAT
This sequence comes from Chrysoperla carnea, assembly GCF_905475395.1. Classification (NCBI taxonomy): domain Eukaryota; kingdom Metazoa; phylum Arthropoda; class Insecta; order Neuroptera; family Chrysopidae; genus Chrysoperla; species Chrysoperla carnea. The sequence goes on from NC_058339.1 coordinate 34,871,357, forward strand.
GTAAAAGGTTTTATTTTAAAAAGTTTTATTTTTAGATTTTGGCGTTCTGACCAAAAGTTTAAATGTGCATCAGGATTCAAATGAATACCATTTTGAGCTGTTCGGCGTTCTATACAAAACGTGCCTATAGAAAAAATCACAAATGACTTCAAGCAGTCAAGTCAATATGAAAGTCATAAGCAGGTCTTATTCTATAACAAATCACTATTTTGTAGTGACTATTCACTATTTTCACTATTGCAAACTTATGAGCGTAGACGATGAAAAGTGTGGACTATTTATTGTTTATTGGATAGTTAATTCTTTAAAAGCCAGCTTAAAACCAGAATTAACCAGTGATCGTAGTTTTTAACCGACTTCAAACAAAAAAGGAGGGGGTTCTCAATTCAACTGTATTTTTTTTATGTTTGTTACTTCAGAACTTTCGACTGAGTTAAACGATTTTGATGATTCTTTTTCTATCTAAAAGCTGGTACTTCCCGTGTGGTCCCATTTCAATTTGGTCCGGTTCTGACAATGGCATCCATGAGAAAACCATAGAAGTTAAATTTGCATTAAGTATGTGCGCGACAAATGGAAGAATAACTCAATATCACGCCAACCGATTTCGATAATTCTTTTTTTGGTGACAAATTAGTTAGTGTACTTCAGATTCACACTAACTAATGCTTTCCAAAACTATGCTAAAGTGCTTTCCAAAACGATTATTCAGTTAAAGATAAAAATTATGTGTTATATGGAAAAAAAAAAGAAGCATTTGTCGGTTCTTCTGATTTGATATCAAAAACTAAATATATTTTTATTTTACCCTGTGATATACAAAAAATATTTTTTAAAAAAAACTGTAGACGAATAACTGTTATATATTTTCAAAAAATGATTTATATTCAAAGTAGTTTTATATTTGACTGTCAATCTTCATTTGATTTGATGAATTTATTTCTTATTGTTTTTTTTTTTTATCCAATATCAATCTGGAAATCCAATCTTTGCTTTAGAAAAACAAAGTTATTGTTTATTATATAAAAATATTGAAATTTATTTACAATAAAAATTGCCCGTAAAAATTATCTATAACAAGAATAACTTAGCACCTTAACTTATTTCCCTTAGGTCTATTACTCCATAGATAAATGATGTGTTTTATTCACTTTTCAGATTCTGTTTATTCAGTTTTTTCCAGTTTTTTTATACCATTAAAAAACGGTTCAACTAATTCGGCTGAAAACTCTTTCAGTTCTTAAATACGCGATTACGCGACGAATAAGCCCAGTCACGTGTTAATGTCATAACTGTTTCGCGAGATCATCGAGGCGAAAGAATCCGAGCGAACATACGCACACACACAAACACAGAGATCACATTGAAAAGGTTTGATTCGGATATTGCGGCCTTGAAATCGCGGAAATATGTAAAACTGGAGATTTTCAAAATCGATCCCATTACAAGTCATATAAAAACTATGAGACCCCCTTTAAATGAGGAATTATAGTTTGGAATAATTCAATTTAGAATTTCTGTCAAAAAAGTAAGAAAAACTTAAAACTTTATTATTAAAAATGTTCAGATGTGTTGGTTTTTGTATGGTCCACCGTCCACCCTTTGTGTTGGTTCTTGTATGGTCTTGTATATTTGAAAGTGGTGTAATGTCAAAAGTTCAAAACTTTTCTCAGCGCTCAATTACTGATAAAAATTTAATTCAAGCAAAAATATTAAACAATTAAATAAAATTATTTTGGTACACCCAAAACCGAGAAACTTCTTAAAATCATTCGTATTTGTAATTTCCATTCGATTTCACAAATCATGACCTATTTTGAATAATAATCTTACATAATTCGAATTTAAATAAAAAACTATATTTCAAATTTATGGAAAGTATTAGTGAAAAATACTATTTAAAACAAAAAAATTGAAAACAATAAATACAATAATAAGACGTAGAAAAAAAATTATAATTTGCTTCAAAACAAAAAAAAATTATTCTCATATACAAAAATTTATATAAAAAGTTTTTCGAGAATAAAATTGGTAATAAAAACACACGAACTTCGAATACATATATATCTCAAATTTATATGTTATATAGAAAGAAAAGTGAATAGGGAATAGTTGATATGAGCGAGATAGTAATATACATATGAAAGTGTGAGATAGAGATCGTGATATGTATATATATCCCATATATTATTTGGCACAATGCCAAACAAACTTTTGTTCTAAAGTTAGAAATAATTAAATGGGTTGAAGGAATTTAATTTATTGTTAAGTAAAATATAATTTTTAGTTTTTGAAAATAAAACTTTTATTATTATAAATAATTTAATATTAAAGATGAAATATTATTATTATTTTAATTATTATTTTATTTTAACTACTTATTTATTCATATATGTTTATTTATTCATTTATTTAAAAGTCTGCTCTTGTTCAATAAATTTTTCATTTGACCTTTATGAAGTACTTACGTAGTTCATATTCAATCAACTTTCTTTCTCAAAAAGTGCAGGTGTAAAACCATATTGAAATGGTCCAATATTTATTAGAGTTCTGTTTTTGTCTATTCTTATTGTTTGTCCCATATAAGATTTATTTATTATGTGAATTTTACAATTACATCATTTTATGCAATTTGACGTTCTATTAGAGATTTCCAAAAACTGTTAATCAGTTCTTTAAAATCATCGATCATGACACATTAACCACGTTTAAAAAAAAAAAAGTATTTCAAAATTGATTCTAAATAAAAATTGTACAATGCATTTCATTATAATTTTTTTTCAAATGTCTAACATAATTTTAAAAAAATATTTATGTTCAAAAAATTGAATTAATTAACACAGAATTATGAATATCATAAGCGCATATATTTAAAAAATAAATAAATAAAAATTATTTAAATTATTTCCTCAACAAATAACAACAAAATCAATTCTATAATTTTTTTTCAAAAAGTGGTTGGTGTGTTGTATTATTTCACAAAAAAATTAAATAAACTTTCAAATTTAATTAAAAAAATATATTATTGAAATGACAGCTTTGATTTTTATTTTTCTTTATAATTAAATTTTTTTTTTAATTTAATGAAATGACATTGACAGACACATGATGATGATAACATGTTCTGTAAATGTTTTATAGCATTTTTTTACCTCCATATAAAGATAAAAATAGCTTGTAGATAATATAAGGTCGTAGATGTTATCGTGAAGTTCAAATAGGCCTTGTACTTTTTGATCATAGCTTTAAATTACAGAACAAAAAGTTTTGACACAATTTCATTCTCAATAATATATTTAGCACAGAAGCCTATCAGCATACATTGCCATTCATAAATCTACCTGTAGAAAACGCTGTGTGTTTTAATTCAGCTTATCCTTAATTCAGCTTTTTTTTGGAAACTACAGAAAATCGAATTTTCAAGCTCTCGGCCATGATATTTTATTCACTGTCGAACAAAATGTTGTCGAACAATTTTACATTTATATATCAAATAACTTCCTAATCCGTCCGACAATTTTAAAACTTAAAACATTGTCTTAGACAGAGTATTTCAAATTTGAATACGCACATACTTTATTATATACAGAGTATAAAATGACCAGTAAAATTGTATATTTGACTTCTAAAAAAGGGCCAAAACCATCCCAACCCGCGATAACTCGACCCAGGCTAACTAAGCATAGCGGAATCAGTTGACTATCGTTAAAGGTGCCGAGTTGTTGAGTAACCAGTTTACAATCTGGTCACATACCTTGACATCATATTCAGGGTTGGAATATGTGTTTAAACCTCAGCAAATCTTACGTAATTGGGTGAAAAAGTACCAACGCATCTTATATAGAGGTAGCTAGACGTTCTGAGTATTTTTATTACTAAAATACAATTTATTAAATGAATTAAATGAGTATATTAATATGTGTGTTTTGTATGATATCAAATAAATCGATCTTAATTAATCCCATATTGATTGTGATTTTGTAATCACTTTGGATATGCATAATATATTATTATAAATATTTTAATTGATTTGTTATTATTCACTAAGCGTGTGGCATAATGTATTTATTTTATTTTGCATTAATTATATAATTTTCATATCATGTCCGCAAACACACGCCTAAGAAACCACCCTCAATTTGAAATTGAAAACGCGATCAAACATTTTCTGGTCTCGTTGAATAAAAAGCTCCGTTGTCTGGAATTTTTTTCTTAACGGGGCATAAAGAACATATATATATTAAGCCGTTGGCGTGAGGTTGCGATCTATTAGCAATAGATTATAAAATTTTTGGACATTATATTCTGATTCCCTTTTTACTCCAAAAAACTATGAATCCTTAAGTTGGGTACGCACTTATTCGAGATCATAAACATTGATTCTCCTTAAAATATATCTATTAACGCGGTTCATACACCAGAATAATGATTACAGTTACGGTTAAAATTAAAACTTAAAAAATTTATTATATTTAAGCATTTTTTTCAATTAAAAATCCTTTACTACTTATCTCATCTGATTTCTGTCAGATGCAGCTTTGCACTCGATATTTCAACATGCTTTTATGTGACCATTTCATTTTGCAATATAAACTCATCAAGATGCACTACCTGCCCTTTGTGTGCAATTTTAACGGAAGAATAAAAATAAATAAAAATTACGTAATATATTTCTAATTAATTTTCTGTAAAATAAAATTAGGAAGCTAAAATTTAATTTAATAAACAATTTTAATAGTCTTTTAATATCCGATAATAAAAAATAATAAATTTCATAAATATTAGTTAGTACTTTTATATCAAAAATATTTTTTATTATAATATGATCATAATAAATAAATTAATTGAATTCAAAATGTTTATCAAAAAATTGAAACTAAATATTAATATTTGAAAAATATTTTTCAATTTATTAAATAACAATAATAATAATGCTAATATTATCAAATATTGTGGGTAACAGGAAATCCTGATTAATTTTAATATTCAAAATTTTAAGTCCCTATAAAAAAAATCATATGAATTTATCCAAAAAATTGTACTTTTTAATTTCGATGAAGTTATTATCGTTTAATATTCAAATTTTCTTTTTTTATCCTAAATAGTATTGAAATTCGTCAAGAAAATTGTTTAGAAAACTATGTACATTTGAATGAAAAACAGAGGGAATAAAATTTTTTTAAATATTCACAATATATATCTTATCTATTAGGCAAAGTGTGCCATGTTCTTAACGAAAATAGGCATAGATAATAAAGACAACCTTGCTTTTAGAATATTGTAAGTTACAGTTACTAAAAACATATTATAAATGCGAAAGTAAGGATGTTTGTTTGTTTGTTTGTCACGCTTTCACCTAAAACTAGCGTTTTTAATGAAACTGTACAGCATTATAGCTCATACTTTAGAACACATTAGCTAAAACTTATAAAAATATATTTAAAAAAATAATAGTAATAAAATTGAATCTGACATTTACTGTTTTAAATTTTTGCAGAAATCTGTCATTTATGGCTATGATGATTATAGATCATGCATGGGCAAACGTGGCTAAGAGAAGCCACTCTGACTTCTGTAACTAACATACAAGAGACAGTGATACCCTAACCAGTGTCAGCCAATAATACGAGTAAGACAGAGAGACAACATTTTTTTCTACCTAACTCATTACTATTAGAGAAACTGAGATAGATAGAAGAATCGTATACCCGTCTCGCTTCCTCCTCTATGAACAATGCGGACTTGGATAAAGAGACACACAATAAACTTTATGGCACGCAATAAACTTATAACAATGGTGACTTTGACTTAAAATAACTCGCCCATGCCTGTTATAGATGGAACAGATCTATAATCATCATTTTGAATCATAAATTAAAGTATTCTGTAAAAATTTAAAATAGTAAATGTCAAACCATTCATGGCCAACTTTTCTTATTTACTCAATGAATTATTACTATTTTCCATATAACAAAATTGAAAACTGTGCACATCAAGAGAGGTGGAGGCTATAAAGCGGTGTTTTTTACTTTTAAGCCCAGTGGAACGGGCGGGCATCAGCCTAGTAATTTATAAAACTTACAACTTTCTACTTTTGTTTAAAAAAAAAAAAAAATGGAAACGTGACTCTTTTTATCTTGAATTACAACTAAATCCTGCTTATAAAATATTTTGAATCCAAGGAAATTCTGTGGAGCTCCTATACAAGCCGCTAATATTCAAAAATATCAAACGTTATTCCTGTAACAATCTGTAAAAACAAAACATAAAAAAATATTTTTATTTATTTAATAAACATTAAATAACAAATTATTTGATATAAACATTCAATAAAAATCTTTTTACGATCATAATTTAACAGTTTATGTATCACAAAAATTGTAATATCTAAAAAGAAGAGGATATATTTAATATATTATATTATATTGTATATTAAAAAATTATTTTCATCTTTTTTATTTTAGTGGTTATAATAATAATACAACAACCAACACCAAGCAGATAGAATGCAGTATCAATAAAAGTGTACTCTACCTAAATAATAATATTTAATAAAATCTACACATTTAATACAGATTGTCGCATAATATTTGAGCTTAAAAGTAAAAAGCACCGCTTTATAGCCTCCACCCTCTTTCGATATACACAGTTTTCAATTTGTTAAATGTAAAATAGTCATAATTCATTGAGTATATCAGAATAGTTGGCCATGATTTGTTCATCATCAAAGTTAAAAATATAATTTTTTGAAATGGCAACACTTTAACTACCCTGCCCGTACATCCCTGATATGGATGGTAACACATTTTTTTCTCCGATATATTATTGCTAATATGTGTACTTTCTTTTTAAACTTTTTTTCCATATTTTTTTTAAATTGCAAGTGAAAATTATCAAAAGCTATCAAAATATCTGATTTTGTAGTTGTTCCCCATTAATTATTCAAGAACCTCGGTGTATTCAGCAATCTCGGTGACTCCTCTCACTAGTAGAGCGCAGCGATGCCTCGATAACTTGACAGAGCTTTTCAGTTTATAATTTTAGCCCTTGATCCTTTTTTATTTTCTGTTGTCCATGACTTTTAATGAACTTTGTAAAAAAAAAGTTGGAATTTTCAATTTTTCCAGTTCCATCGTGCTCAGAATAAGGTCTATTATTCAGAAATAAAGATTGTGCCATAATTTGAGTGTTAACGATTACTCATACTGACGTATTACTAACAAAAATAAATTATTGACAGCCATTCGAAGAAAAATTGAAAAAACTTCGAATATTCGGATTCGTAGGTCGTGCTAAATATTTAATTTTTCAAAAATATCCAGGTCACAATAATACTTTTTTAAATTCAATAAAAGATGAAAATTATAAAATCTTTTCAAAATAAATAATAAAAACAGATTTGTTATTTGTCATTGATGTGGAAAAACAGGTGAATTACCTTTCATAAAAATTCTATATATTTACGACTATTGACAAACATATTTTCCATGCCACATCCGGTATAAAGTATAGTTTTTATCTACCTATACAGGGCTGTTAAAAAGTATCGGACCGCTTTAAGATGTTGGAAATTAAAATAGAAAACAAATAAATTTCAATAGAAAGACTTTTTGACAAACTGAATTTCACAAAAATCGAATGACTAGATAATTATAGGCAAAACCTTGCATTTAATCTCTACCGAATCTATTCAAAATCTATTTCAAAAACAAAATTTTTATGACCAAGCAAAGAAAGTACATTTTTTTATAAGATATAATTTTCTGGTTAAAATCTTTTGTCTATCTCTTTTTTTTTCTTCGAAGGTCTTAATATTTGAAACGGAAGTAGCATCCGTACTTTTTGAAAGCTCTGTATGTGTGGATAATGTGACAGGAGAGGTAAGGAGATCACATACATAAAAATGTTTGCTTGATTTATTTCCAGGAAGGAATTTATTTTAAGAAATTAATCATAAAAAATAAAATAAAAAAATATATATAAAAAAAAATAAATAGTAAAAACTTCAGAAACATGAACGATTTATGAGTTATTTTAAGCGGATAAAATTCTATAATATTATGAATGTGTTTTGGTGTTTTGGTGTGTGAATTGAGTCTGTATTTGTGTCTTGACTTTCAGTTAGTGTTGGAATAGACAACTTTCAATTTTGATTCATTTCAATCAAATTCAAAGTAGTACCTTAGTTTCGTAGAAAGGTGTAAAATCAAAGTGTAGTCGTGGTAATAGCAAGTAACTGGAGACCTTAAGGAGTTATTATCCAAAAAATGCAAAAATCAACTTGTCTGACATCAGAAAAGACAAATATTCATTTGGCATGCACCCAAAAAAATTGCACTTTTGATATTCTCATTTGTTTTCAATCTTCTTTTTTGTTATTTTAATAACGAAAAAAACGGATATTTTTCATATTAAACTCGTTTGGTCGTCACAAATTTTTCAGGCTCTGTACCAAGATAGCACGGCTTTTTCAGGTGCACGATTGCTCAAAAGAGCTTAACTCCAAAGGTTGAATTTTCTTATGAGGTTGTAATAATTTTTATAAGAATTTAAAAATAATAACAAATTACTAGCAACAAACTATAAAAACAAAATTATTCGCCAAAAAAATTTTTGAATTAAAATTATTCATCCCATCACTACTTTCAACGGAATCGAAAAGAAAGAACGCAACGGCTTATCCAAATAAATTTTGATTTTCAGTTTTTATATTTTATGACGTTTATATTATTTTATTTTTTATATACTATCGGTTTTCCAAAAAGAGTGTCCAAACTCGTATAATTTGATATCTTTAAATTTTTTAAAACATTGAATTATTCCCATTTTATGTGATATTCTTCGACGATTCGACTATTTAGATCGGGTTCGATATCATCGATAGCATTACTTTTACCTACTTTTAAGGGCACTTCACATTTCGAAGATATTTTCATGTCGTTTGATTATTTACTGAACCAATTAATTTAAAAAATTTTACCAAACAACGAATAGTCGATGGAAAAGAGACCATTGGTTGTTCCGGAAATGCATATCTCAAACTGAGCACTCATTTCATAAAAAGTATAATAATATATATACGTTGTGCAAGATTGCAAGATTTCATGATGATACCCCCAATGTTAATTATTTGGCACTACTCAGAAGCTTTGGTTGGGAATTTCCATTTTCCTAGTATTGTCTCCCACAAAATTCAGGAAAAAATCTCTTTAAAAAAATTTTAAGGTATCTCCGATAGGTACACTTATGTATCTATGTCTTAAGTTCACTCTTAATGGGAAACTTCTGACTATGTATATTTTTGAATATATTTTTTATTGTATTATTATTATTATTAAATTTTTTATTTTATATGTGATTAACTTTTTTTTATTTCTTACTAATTGAAAATTATATGTGATAAAATTAAATTAAATGCTTTTTTAATATAAATAAACCGTTTTTATTACTTTTTTTAGGTTAGATTTTCTACTAGATAAACTTTATGAAATGATATTAAAACTCAAATAAAATGATGTAGAATTTGTTTACTTTAGTCATGGCAAATGGCATGCATTATATAATGCTTGAGGACTTTTCATCTATTCAACATTGCTTAGAGTGGCGTTGATCATCGTGTAATTAAGGCTTGAAATACCAAGTAAAGAAATTGTTTTCCATTTAGAAATAGAATTAAATCACTTGTCCAATCGTTGAAAGGGCCCATTTTTTGAAATTTTTAAACTCAAATCACCCTATAAACCAAGTTTTATCAAATCAAAAACACAAATTTACTCTACGATTGGGATAAAATACATTTCTTCAGAGTTATTTTGTTACAAAATAATTACAAAATAATACAACCTTCACGAGGAGTTTTTAAGATGTCATTTAAAATCGTATTCGGGAATAAATTTCTTCATTGATTAAATCAAGCGGATTGTCAAACACTTCAGTTGCTAATCCAAGTAGATTTTCGTATCTGAGATGAAATTATCTAACTTTAATTAGGAATCGAATTTATCTTATTTAACGATAAGATTTTGAGGATTTTTGGCTATACCCCATAAACCAAGTTTAATCACATTCCGAAAAATTTTTTCTGTATTTTTCTCGGTTTTTTAAAAAGAGGAATAATCTGTTGTCTTTGATTTGGAAAAAAATAATTTTCTAGCAATTTTGATTCATATAATATAAAAATCGGAACCATTTGAAGATTAGACATGTCAATTTTAAGATGCCAAGTTTCATTTGAGATCTCAGAAACTTGTCTTTCAATGCCATGGTGTACTAAAGAAAATACACCCCTTTCATAGAAGAACACCAAATACACCTTTATCTACAAAGTTGTTAACTACTCAAAAAATGGTCGCAAAAATTGCATATTGTACCATCTAGAAAATTTTAAAAAATTTCTGAATTAACAACTCGCGTACAATTGAAAGCCGTTCAATAGAATCTATTACTAAAAAATATTAATATGACTACATATGTTACACTAAATCTTGCCCCCTCCCTTTTTGCTGCAAATATACTTTGGTCTGTTATTAAAAAATTTAAAAAAAAAAAACAAATGAATCATCCGTTGTATGCATATAATTTTATATAATTAAAAATTAAAGAAAAACATTTCAATTAATTAATTATAGGTTTTTAATAAAATCAATAAATATAAAATATTTATATGTATAAAACTATTATATAATTATAAATAATATATTAAAATCTTGAATATTTACCTAGTGCTAGTAATGTGTGTATAGTAGTAAAAACCAGGGCAAAGTAATTAATTTAGTAATCAATATATAATATAATTTAATATATATATATATATTTTGAAAATAACACATAACAACAGAAAGTATTAAATTTTAATCAGTTTAACAACATCAACTAAATTGTGTTGATCTACTTATATTAGTTTATGCTGTACTGTACCTAAGTACAGTAAAAATTGTTCAATCCAGAGTTTATGGAGACATAAAAGAGAATAAACATACTACTTAACTTTAAGTAAAATTTATTTATAATTAATAATGAATAATAATTTCGATGTTCATTAAAATGCATAAAAAAGAACCATTTTCGCAACCAATATCATAAATGATACTCTCGAATTCTCTAAATTGTAATCCGGTGTTACATAATCTCCAAATCAAATATTTTCTTGTAAATTTTATTGTCTATTAGATAAAAATGGTACAAAAAATGAATAAAAACTCTAAATAAACATTATTCATACTTTATTAAAGAAATTATAAAAAATATTGCAAGAAATTGATTTCATCAATTTGTAAAACGATCGTGCAGTTTTATAAAAATGTAGACAAACTTATTTGAGTTTTTGATGTCTTTATTTTATTTAACCGCCTTATGAAACTATGAAATTTGTATCTAGATTACTGATTTATTATTTAATTTATGAATTGATCGTCATATTTTACAAAAAAATCATGAAAAAGCCACCCGGTATGAAATTAGTATCGGTACAAAATAGACAGCTCTCCCCTATAATCTCATATTTTCAGCTTGTACTGAGGACGGGCGTGTCCGTTGAATTACAACCTATATTGCATGGATTACAGCGGGAGTTTCCAAAGCAAGGAGCACAAATAAACCATCCACCATTAAACCCATGAAAAATAAACCACAATAAAACCTTTTTCAGAGCTAATACCCAATGTCGGCTCATTAAACAATAATTATAGAGCACATACTTGGCAAAGAATTTTAACTATTGCCCTGATTCATGAATAAATAAATATCAGTTTAAAAAAACTAAATAAACACGCTTTTGTTACCAGTTGAACTAAAAAGTAGAATATAATTTCTATAAGTTCAAAAAAAAATCATTTTATCGTAAAAAAGCGTGGAGTGCTAGATTGTAATTATTGTAAAAATTTTATTGACAGATATTGGTTAAAGTCATTATAAAATATCTTAAAAATTACCCCCCACTTTCCACTTTTTAGTTCAGTCTACCTGCAAAAGCGTGTTTTTTTTATTTTATAAACTATTATTGTTATCTGCGCTTCCACCATTAAAGATTTTTTAGTTAATCGTCAACCCTTAATCAGAATAATCAGACAAACTGATTAAATTATGGTAATGTCATCGGTTCTTGATGATGAGTGTTTTAAGTTTCCATTCAATGCGATGTTTGAAGAAGGTGAAAATCACAATCAAAGATTTCGTTTCATAGATAATACACGTTGTTTTAATTTCGCTATAAACAATTTTAACTGTATGATGTGTAAAGGTACCCTCAACCAATTTATATATAATATTTTATTGTTCTAATTAAATTTAAACATAAATTATGTGCTTTTCTATGGTACATTTAGAGTTTGTTTCATCATACAAACACATAGAGTATACAATACCTTCCACCTTTAAATAATATCATCTTATTATACGACCGGTATTATATGCCACCACGACCGGTACGGAACGAGGTAAAACTATGTTTGTTGTAATGTATATGGAATGAGAAAAGTTTGATATGTTTCCTTAAATGAAGAAGTATAAAAGGTGTGTGATACACACTTGGTCAAAAATTTCGAACGAATAAATCAGATCGTGTATTATCTCTGTCATTGAATGGATCTCAGTAATAGATCACTTTCTGTTGAATCAAGATAAATGGATATTACTTCTGAGATAGAGTATTATCGTCTTTAAATTGATCAAATTGAAAACAATCTAACGCAGTAATTCATACTTTAGTATAGATGAGGCACGACGTAAGTTATAAAAATTAGTCTAAACAACTGGAATGGAAACACTTATGCCTTTCAGGTTTTGTTGTTTTATAAATGTAAATAATGCTTAATAATCTGTATATCTACTTATGCACCTCCTGTATAATAGATTGTAAAAAAGATTTCACTAAAGTGTGTAACCTTAAATTATTCAGACCCTTGTTCCCGATCCCATTCGACATCGATTCAATGTTTTTCAAATCAAGTGTACCTTCCCATTCTCTTCTCAAGAGTCTCAGAATAAGAAATTTCGGTTATCATGAAGAAAGTACCAAAGAGATTGAGTTGTTTGACTTTGGATTTACCTCTATAGGATTGTAAATAAAATTTAGTTAGCGTTGCTTAGCGACGCAACATAATTGTTAAAATAAATATAATATAAAAAATTATTTATATAACTAATCAGTTAATCTTTAACGATTAATTAATATAATTTTGATTGTTTTTTAATGGTTTAAAATTTTTTTGTCTATAAAAAAACTTAAATTTATTTATAATAAAAAAAATACAAGGTGCAACAGAAGTAAACCAAGTGAAATTTGCAAAATTTTAAAAATCGTCATTCAGCAAATTTAGAATTTTTTCTAGTTATTCCACATTTTAATCATTGATCACATTATTAATACAACTGAGAAAAGAACTGTTGATTTGATCAGAAGCTTTCATCGATATCATCTCATCAGATTTTTCATCGTCAATTAAGCATAAGTTCGATTGAATTAAATAAAACTTTCTATGGCACGCCATTTTACTATTTAATAGACTAATTTTTATCGAGAAAAAAATTAATTAATTATTTTTTTTCAATCAGAAATTTTATATTTTATATTTTATATTTTGTAAAATAAATCCTAGTAAAAGAGAGATTGATATAAGATAAGATGAGAAAAGAGAGATGAGAATTAAAATTATGATGATAACATAATAAAAATGTATTATTATTATGTATCATCATAATAATAATGTATTATTATTATGATGATACATAATAATAATACATTTTTATTATGTTATCATCATAATAAAAATGTATTATTATTATGATGATACATAATAATAAATCAGTTAATTTTATTTGAATTAGATTAAAAAAAAATAATTGAATTAAAATTATGTACATAATGGAAATAGAGAATTAAAATTATGTACATAATAAAAATGATTGAATTAAAATTATGTACATAATGGAAATAGAGAATTAAAATTATGTACATAATAAAAATGATTGAATTAAAATTATGTACATAATGGAAATACAGCGCACGCCGTTTTACTATTTAATATGAATTAAAATTATGTACATAATAAAAATGATTGAATTAAAATTATGTACATAATAAAAATGATTGAATTAAAATTATGTACATAATGAAAATGATTATTATTATGATGTTAACATAATAATAATGTATTATTATTACGATCATTTTTTTTCGGACATTAAATAGTAAAATGGCGTGCCATAACTTTCTAATTCCAAAAATCCAAAAATTTATTTGAATATAACACCATTATAAAAACTTATTGATTTGAACTGATTACAAATTTCTGTTTTCTAAGAATATCAAAGGTTATTCTTTGATCCCAAACTCTAATTTTGTCACACACTGTAAGTAAGCCAAGGATGTTTGATTATCAAATTTTGATTTTGGTTATAATATTAAATATAACGTTATTTCCTGTGAAAATAACAATAATAATGTTATTTTGAATATATTATTTTTGATATTGTAAATATTTACATAATATATATAATATATTATTTTATCGGGTAATTTTCTTTGGCATAAAATATTTTTTTTTTATAACCATAAAAATATTATATAAATTATTTTTATTTATTTATATATATTTTTTATATGTTCATATGAAATCAAAATAAACGAAGCGAAACATTAAACGTGAATAAAAATTTTTTTATTTTTGAGTTTATTTTTTTGTAGATTTATATAGCCCACATATTACACATTATGATAATAACTTTAGGATAAATAAACATAAATTTTTTAATTTCCATAAGGTAAATTTTAAACTTTAAAAATTAATTTATTAATTTTCATAGATTAATTTTAATTTCAGTTATACTGAATATTGAAAATAAATCTTCTTCAAACATATATAAAAATTATGCTTGCTATATTTTACTGAAATTTTTTATTTTATTCGCTTCCATTTCTGAATCGATCAATTAATTTATTGGTTATTTTCATATTCAATGCTTTGCTCATTACATTTTGTTTGACATAGCCACAATGTTGACAATAAGTACAATTCAATTTAAAAAAATGATCCTTCGATGATCATACGAAAAGCAATACTTTCCTGATTTCTACAAAATAAAAACTACATATTACAGGATTTATTTCAATAATAAAAACAAATTTTAATAATCTTTTTGTATTTTTGTTTCAGGTATGTTAACTTCAACAACAACTTCAAATTATCAAATTATTTTGACAATTTGGTGAGTTAATTACAGTAGTTAAATTTATTTTTAATTTTTTGTATAAAAAAAACAATTTATCTAAAATAAATACATACTTTGATGTAGTTAATTTATCTAAGTAATAAGAACACCCAAGAATATATGTCGTAGATACTCTAAATTCAACACTAATGATACAACTTAATATCACCTAAAAAATCAATAAAATATAATAATAACGTATACTTCTCTCCTGCTTAGCCCTAATGACATTTTAATTACTTTTTTTTATTTATTTTCTCTATTTAGAAAATTTACTCTTAATATGTTCCTACAGTTTGTTTTTTATGTTAATACCATTCCAATCTGAATGAATAATTTCTTAATTTATTATGTATTCGCGATTAATTTTAAATAAAATATTTGAAAATTATATATTTTAAAATAACCAATACTATATTAAAATTTTTACTCTTCTCAGCACTCCTACTTGTAAAGCGTTCAGATAGAAAATGACCTAATCATGTAAAACGAACATTTAATTAATTCCTTGTTCCATAAATTTTACACACTTAGCGAGCCATAAATGTTCAATTTTATAACATACATTGGGCTGCATTATTAATTATAATAAATTAAAACAATAAAAGATAATACTAAAACTTTAAATTTACGATAAAATAGATTTCATTTGCAGAAAAAAAAAAGTTTTAAAACTTATGTAAGCAACTTCTCTGTGTCAGCATCAACAATACATATTACTCCTGAAAGTCCCGTCGATTATCATAAAAATTGATAGAAAGCCATACAGGATGTTCTATAATTATCTCTAGAACTTCAATTTGAACGTTTCCTGAATAGCCTGAAAAAAAAAAAGAATCAAATGTTCTCTACTAAATTTGGATCTGAGGCCTAATTTACGAGATAATTAGCCTACTCCTATTATTAATATTAATTAACTCTTATTAATTAATTATCTAATTAATTAATAAAAAATACATTCATCAAAATAAAATCCATCCAATTAAACACTACTTAAACAGAGGATGTGTTTTATCATAGTGTGAAGGAGGGACCTAAATGCGAAATCAGCGAGATCAGAGATTTGGATCTCAGATTCAAATTTAGGCAAGTACATTTGTTTTTTTTTCTCAGCTTATTCGGGAAACGAAAGTTCTGCAGAAAATTTTAGAACACTATGTATATAAAGCCATATATTATACCCATATTTAAAGAAAACGATTAAACTAAGGCTTCTGAAAAATCAACAATGAATAACAATGTACTTAATTGTGAAAAACCATTCCACATATAGTCACAAAAAAGGAAGAAACAAGAAGCCCGGGTTCGAGTCCTGGTTCGAGTGTATTTTTTTCAATTCTCTTTAATTAAAATTACTAGACAAGGTATTTGTCAATATTTAGTTTACGCTGTATATATCATATTAAAAATCATCAATTATAATCGAGAGACCATGATGTAAATAAATATCGTATACATGATTAAAAGTAAACAAAAACAAAAAGTAATAAGAAATGCTTTGGAATTTTATGAAAATTAAAACTAAAACTATTTAATATACAAATTCATTTATTTAAAATGTAATATTTTTAGCAAAACAAGAATGATCTTACATGCTACTATTATTATTATTATTATTGTTATAATGATTGATTATATAAAATAAGCACCTAGAGAGACGCTGCTGTCGTATACAGTACATGTACCTCCATACATAGTTAAATATTATAATATTAAATTGCTCATATGTTTAAAATGACATTTATAATTATTATAAAGAGGTTATGTTATAATATTATATATATTAAATTTAATATATTATAACATTTATAATAATAATTAATCTAATATAGTCAAACAAATGTTCAAATTCAATCAAATTGAATAGTTTAGTTGAGGGAGCGCAAGCACATGTTCAGCTGTTCCATATATCTCAGTCAATTCTTCTGGTTCATAGTAACATACTGCTTGGTGTGCTGTATTTAATGAATTTATTTTCTCATTCAATTATTATTTTCAATACTTAATTTATAATTGTTAAAATATATACAGGGGTTATGACATCCATCATTATTAAAGATTTTATTACATTTTTTTTATTGGGGAATTTTATTTAGTAGGAAAATAATCAGAGAAAATTTTCAATTTTTAATAACTTCAAAGCTATGTTAAACTTCGTGGTCTAGCCGAGTAACCAAGTCATCCTTTAAGATGAATGTACCTATGATAGGAACGAGAGTCTCGATATCTGTGAGTGAACGAAGTTATTCAGAAATTATGATCGATAATGCATCTAAAATAAATATATGCATTTGTAAGTCGTAAAAAAGTTTATTTCCTTCGGGCAGAAAGTGTCAACCTGTGCCCTGCTACGCAAAACGAAGCTGCCACTTTTCGCATCCACCGAGCTGAAAAATAGTACACACACCGCAGAATCAAGTAAAGAATGCCCCAGTTCTCATATTTACACCCTCTCGGCTTCGCCTCTGACAATGACCATGAAATCTGAGACATTCTTTAATTTTGCTCCCTAGATGTGTAATATACTATTGTTTTTGGCTTTCGTTTTTGAGCTACGTTCACAGATATAATTTTCACATTCGTTCGTTCTTCAATATTTTGTACAAAACTCTTAAAATCTATTTCTGCATTAATTATAAGTTACAGAGTCAAGTTTTGTTCATTGTACTAGCTGATACGGATTCATTTGTTAACCGTTCATTTGTGTCCAAAAAATAAAGTGACATTCGAATTTAAACTGCGCGCATTTGCTGTGCATTATGAATTCCTTCCGCCCGGCCAAACAGTCAACAAGGAATATTATCTGAACGTTATGCGTCACTTGCGTAACGCTATCCGCCTAAAAAGGTCGGAATTGTGAAAGACAATTCATGGTTTTTACACCACGATAATGCACCAAAAAATTCAACCCATATCGTTCCGCAACCACCGTATTCACCTGATGTGGCGCCGTGCGACTTCTGACTGTTCAGCAAGCTCAAAACACCGCTCCGGGGACACTTGTTTTGATACGATAGCGGAGATTCAAGCCGCAGCGAAGACGGAACTGAAGGCAATCCAGGAAAGTCATTACAACCAGTGTTTCGAAGAATGGAAAATCCGTTGGCATAAGTGCATTGCATCGGGAGGGGATTACTTTGAAGGGGATGAAATTGATTTGGAAGAATAAATAAAGAATTTTCAAAATAAATACAATGTAAAATATAAACCTAATCATCACGATAAGTGAATCAAAAGTAGACAAAACTTTTACTTTCAAAGAAAATTAGCATATAATTACTTATCTAAAAATCGCTAATTTTAGAATTATAGTACTTAAAATTGAACTAAAACTGTCAACGACTTGTTTCAATCACACACAATATAATATTTTCATTGATAAAATATTTTTTATCACTTGATGTTGTTAAAGTGTAAATAAACTGTAATATATGAAGAGAAAGTGTGTCTATCTATCTGTGCAGCAGTGATAGAATGAGTCACATACTCATGTGTAAAAATAAAAATTCTGCAACAACTTTCATATATGTATAAATAAAATAAAATAAAAATATATATTGGATATACTAACTAATTAATTTTCTATGTTTACTTATATAATAATATAAAATATAATAAACTAATAATTATTTCAATATATATATATATAAAGGTACATATTATTATTAGTTAGATTGTGAAATTTTTAATATTTAAGGAAAATACAACAACTAACATGAAACAATAGATTAAAAATAACATTATATTTGCAAACAAGCTATGTGGGTGGTGAACATGGGCTTGAGGAGACTAGGTCGATAACTTTCAGATTAGTAAACTATTGGTACAAAAGTCCTTAAATAACTTTAAAGCCTCCTCCACACTGTCGTGAAGTAGCACGAAGTTAGGTGATGTCTTGCCTGTCCTCGACTCAACTTGTTCGACTTCGCTAAAAAAGGGTTTTCATCAACTCCATATTCTCGTGATTACTTTTATAATTCAATTCAAAAGTTTCATTATAACGCGAAAGAGCTACCGGACCAGATGTTACCACTTCGATGTTGAGCCATAGCAATGAGTGATTTGCGAAGTAAGACGAGAATGTGGGGATGATAGCTTCAGTTCGTCTAACTTCGGCAAACATTCAATAGTTCGGCACATCCAGTAATCACACACTTTCCACCAGCTCATTCCACACTGCCTGTGAGAATACAACACAAAATGCTTTATGTACATAGACACAGATGGATTTAGAAAAAATAGGTCCGGGAAAATCAGACAGAAAAAACTTCTCTAATAGTGTCTCATTTTTGAACGCAGAGGCTAAAAACTTCAGAACCCAATCAACTCTTCTCTAGTCGACCAATTCAATTCTACCAACTGTAATTACAATAATACTGAATAAAATTTTCGATCTCTTTTTTCCGAGTCTATTTTTTAATAGATCCGAATTAGTGAGACTTTACTATATTCATCAATATTATACCCTCCACCGAGTGTGAGGCTTCGATGTATCTATTCCTTTGTATGCAATAAAAAATTGGTAATCCAAACATAATTTCAACACACTAGTCGACACGTTCATCCCCTCTTCGGAACGCTATTGCTCTACGCACCGATTTTTTTTAAATCCAGACTTTTGCCAAAAATTCAAATTAACAAAAATATGACTACAGGCAGATATGCTCATAGTAACTTTTTTTTTAAATGATATTAAAACTTTGTCGACTTTTGAATCGTGAAGATATTACAAAATGTTTTCGGTCTCGAGATAAAAACAATAACTTTCTACCAGAAGTTTAAAAATAACATATAAATTGAAAATACAGGTAATTCGCAAAAAAAGAAAACAACTGACAATTATATTAGTTTAAATATGTACTTTTTAGCCAATTACTTAATTTTTTTTGACTTATACATTATTATTAATTATTTTTTAATTAAGTGTACTATAGAGATATAATTGCATAATATCTCTATAATTATGTACATGTAATTTACAAAATTATTTCATTGAACATCCACAAATGTTATTCTTTTAAAAATAAAAATAATAGATTTTTCTTTACACAAAATTGGCAGTACATAGTCGGTGTGATACTAAAGTCGTGTGAGTGCGACCCCTATAATCCACACGACTAACTTCCCAGAGGGGGAAAAATTATTAAAGAAAAGGTCTTATGTTAGCCTTCATAGATTATTCTTCGAACATGTACTGCAGCTTATGCTGGAACGATCATTATCTCCATAGATAAATGATGTGTTTTATCCACTTTTCAGATTCTGTTTATTCAGTTTTTTCCAGTTTGTTTATTACCATTACAAAACTGCTCAACTAATTCTGCTAAAAACTCTTTCAGTTCTTAAATACGCGAGTACGCGTCGAATAAGCCCAGTCACGTGTTAATGTCCTTACTGGTTAGCGGGATAATCGAGGCGAAACACACACACGCACACGCAGACATCACATTGAAAAGGTTTGATTCGGATATTGCGGCCTTGAAACCGCGGAAATATGTAAAACTAGAGATTTTCAAAATCGGCCCCATTACATTAACTTCCTCTGGGAAGTTAACAATTATACTAAAGGTATTACTAATAAAAAAATGTTTATGTATTTGAATACAAAAATTTGATGGAATTTCACGTTTATCAAAATTATTCTAAAGACTAAAGTAGTTTAAAAGTTTGAAAGTTTAATTTTTTAAATGTTTACCTTTAGAGGTAAAATAAGTAAGAACCTTTCACTTTTCTAGCCATTGAGTCTTTTGTTCTACTCTTTAAGCACAAACATTTTCCAAATTTTAGAGATAACAACCGAATGCCTTAAGAATGATGCGAAGTTCTTTTTTAAAACAATCCATTTTCTTGATTCCATTCATTTGATTTATTTTCTCAATTAATACAAATATCATTTAAATACCAACCATAACAAATAAAATAATGCATTTGATTGGTTTATTATTACAAACCAATTCTTTAATGTCTTAACAATGAACAATAAATCTATCTTTAGCAGGACTAGAGCAATGGCTCTATGTAAGTTTAGTTTACAAAGATTTTATGATTTATTTAAATCAAAATAATAGAATCATGAGAATAACATAAAATTATTTATATAGAATAATTTACATAGTGGTACAAGAAAATTGTTACACCAAAATTATCGACAAAAAAATTTTCTCACTGAGTTGCCTGGGTCGGACAGTATATAAAAGGGGGTCCATTTTAATATATTATAGCTAATAGCTCGTTTTGTAGTTACAGGGAAACAGTTGGCACAGGGAATCAAATTTTATTTATACTATTTCATTCATTTAATTAAGGATTGTATTTAAATTAATGCAATTTTCCAAGCCTTCCACATTTATTATTCTCTGCAATGTTCTGTTAAGAACGAGAGGTGTCGTAGGATACCCGGAAGGAGCTATATTCCATTCGACAGTGGGTGTACTATAAATGTAGAGCTTACTTTTTTACTTACAAGATATTTTTCTGGAAATTTGAGATATTAATTTTGTAGTCAAATACTTCTTTTTAATATCATAGCTACTTTTAGTTTTTACTGTATGAATTAATTATTAGATTAGAGAAAAGAAGACATTACGTTTGGTTTGATCAGGATATTTAATATGACATAACATAAAAATTTCATTGTACTTTAAATTATCTCTGTTATCTTTAACTTCTGATAATTTTCACAACTCAATTTTTTTTTTTAAATAATAAAACATAACATTTTGACAAAAAATGCAAATTGACAATTATAATAATATTTTTTCCGAAAATTAATGACAAGCTGAATTGATTGAAAAGTTTTAGTTTCCTATGTAACACAGATAAAAATAGTTAGTTTTTGATGACGTTATTTTTTTTGTTGCACCTTTCAACCAGCAAACAAAACAAAACGGTAACATAGAATAACGAACATAGGCCCAAAAATTACACGAAGTGTTTTAGGTCTCCCGATAGGAACGAAGTACTTTTTGATATATTTTACAAATTCACAAATAGGCTCTATAACAGCAACAGCATAACTATTAAATTAATATACATTAACATTTCACATAGCTCAGTGGCTAGCGTACTTGTATCCGAATCCAGAGTTTTATGCCGGAAAAAATGTTACACTTTTTTCAGTTTAACTTCCATCCGTCTAATATGTAACGTGCGATAAAGAACTTTGTTCCAAAAACTACTAGTTGCGTATAAAAAAATTTGCATGGTTTTTTTTATGAACCATACAGTATTTTTATGAATTAATTGAATTTAAAATGAATGTAACACGTGTATTGATCACGTGACTAATTGCTTTTGTATTGTGCCGAATAGAATAGAAAACTATTATAGTAATAGAAGGAATAATAATAATAATAATAATAATAGTTCAAGTTTATTCTCAAAGTAATTTTATCTATTATTATTATTATTAATATTATATTAGTATTCTCCACACAAAGTTTTGTCTCAAAATAAGATATTTGAGACAATCTAATAGATAATTTAGATGCAACCTGACAATAATAATAATAATCATAATAATAATAACAATAATAATGATAATAATAATGCATTCGAACGAATTAATAATTTACATAGTAATGCAGTGAAACCCTATCAAAAGTTTATTAGGTTGAAGTTAAGAGTTTTAGTAAAATTAATATTTCTTGACTTTCTTTAATTAAAGATGTACGAGCGCCAGGGTAACGTTAAATAAGAGGCTTGATTTTTTTTATATGTAGTTGGGATTAGTCTAAATCAATCCTGAAAACTTTAGAGGGAAGGAGGGGTGTTCCGATTAAAAGGAAAAGTGAAAGTCATTTATTTAAATAAATAAATGACTTCAAAAGTAGGCATATTCAACATTGGTCTTATGGGAAAACGGTAGACAATATGTTTTTATAAATTTCTCCAAAACTCCAAAACTTATCCGTAGAAATTTTAAACTAACTATTCAAATTAAAATTAAAAACCTTAATAATTAATTTTTAAATAAACCGTTAAGCCCGACTAATTAAGGATGTATGAGCACACTGGTGGTGACACAAATTATGTATTTTTTTAAATATATTATTTTGATGGTGAATTATGTAATAACTTGACAATATAAGACGAAAGTAAGTTTAAATTTTTCGATATTTAGAGTAATTTTCAAAATATTGAAAATGGAAAATACTACCTTAATAAACGGTGAAAGGAAAAATCTAAATTATTAAACTTTATTTATATTTGTGGTCAAAAAATTATTTATGTTGTGAAGTAAGCAATGAGACGGACGTTATATGCTCCATAGAAATCAATAACATTATAAGCTTGCAAAATTTAAGAAAACTCCAAAAATTAAACTGTAAAAATTTATGTGACGTGTGTTAAAAGCATATAATATTCTTATTATAGACGCGCAGAGAATTTCTTATAGCCAATAATTTCTCTTTTGTCGGATATAAAACTGATATTAACAAAATATTGTATTTAATAAGTTATCTCAAGAACCGTATCATTACCCATCAAGTACTAATTTTTACGTTGAATAAAGAACTTTTCAGTTTAGAATATATTCGAAAAATTATTTTTACTATTTTCTATGATTTATTATTTAAAATTTAGGAATGAAAAAATAGTGACATCGTTTATGTCTCCGTCTAAGTCAATACTTTAAAATTCAATATTTTTTATTATTATTAATAAAGTTTTGCATACTTATAAATTATTAAATTAAAGGGTTATTAAAAAAACTCACAATCATATACTTCTTTCAACTATATACCTACCTACTTTAAATTTTTATGGAAGTAAGGACAAGCAAGACGGATATTCCAATAATTAAATTAATGGACAAATTAAAGTCAAATATTAAACGTCTCCGAAACAAAACAATATTTTTACATGGAATCTTAAAAATTAATATACTTTTAGTTAGGATATTATCAAACTACTACCGTAGGTCGAAAGCAGGTATTAATCAGATTTACTCTCATATTCATACCAGTCTGTGCAGTTTAGATGTATATTATTATACACTCAATGTAACGAACATGAAACACTGTGTCTATAATACGTTCATAAATGGATATTTATAATATAATAAACAACATGAAAATCATTCTCTGTAAATTAAATAGCTCAAAAATATAAAACTTTTTAATCCAAACATAACATATCCTCTTTGCCTGGCCATACTCATGTACTTTAAAGTAAATATTACAACAACAACAAAAAAACTTTAATAAAATATTTAACATTCGTGTAAAATAAATCAATGCAATGAATGCACTTACAAACTAGTAATAAGTAGAAATGTGTTAATAAAATATAAAATAAATGACTACTTTACCAGCAAACTGATTATAATCAATAATTCAAATATTATTAATAATTTATTTGTTGAAATCCATTATTCGTCGTTATTTATATTAATCAATAATAAAATAATTATATTATCTATTTGAAAATATCTATTCGAGTCTCAAACTCAACTCGACGGATATTCTTATAACGCACGATATTATTACGATAATAATGCAATTATTTATTTTATTTATATTTCTTATTTCTTTTATTTCCTTATTTCTTTAAATCATACATTTTATTTTATTTATTATTTTCATATTGAATATGTTTCTGATATTTAAGAAATTCTGGTAATATTACTTGTTTATTTTAATCATATTTAATTTCCAATGAAATTAGAGAAAAACGATTGAATCTGATTAAGATCAATTAAACAAACTCTTTAAAAATATTAAATTGGTGATGTTTCCTTTTATTCTATTTCTTATAATGATCCTTTAGAGACGTTCTTATCATAAAATAGATATTCTTGTTCTTTTTGCAATTTCCAGTAAAAATAAAAATTTTTAACATTAGCCACGAATTTTTTTAAACTTTAGAAAGTCTTCTTTAGATAGAATTCTCAGGATTTCATTATATTATTTTCTTTTTTTCCCAATTTACGCTGGAAATGTTGTGGCCATTTTGCCATTATATGTCAAATTTGAGAGAACGAACAAGATAAACGCCAAACAGTATGAGCCTGTCGGCCTTATTGCTTTGACTCATGAGCCATGGCCATACCTAATGTCACCATTTCGTCAATGGTCAAATCAGTATGGTCTGTTCACGCCAATACTGACATAGTGATATCCATAAAAATTTACCTTATCAAATATCAAATATAATAAACCTTATCAAATATCAAGTACAAGCAGACATTTATTGAAATATCGACGGTAACCGGAAAAGCATCACCTTGACGCAGAATTAGAATGGGCAATTAGTTATGTAAATTATACAATTTAGTACTTTTTGCTCGTGAAAAAAGTAAGTACATTTTTCTCTTAGAGTTTTAAATTAAAATCAAGAAAGTCCTTTTTTACTTAATACAAGCTTTTTTTATTCTTCCAAAATGTTTCGATTTGAAAAATTTGCAATTTTTAATACTCTTTACAATGGCAGACTCAATATGAAAAACAACATGTAGAGGAAGTTTGTAATTTATTAACGATATAGTTCTTGTGAGAGGAAAGTGGCCAATTGATAGCTATAAAAAAAAAACTTAATTCGAAATGAAATTATCGATAACATCAGCCCTTTTCCTAGTTGCGCGAACATTTGGTGCTACTTTCGAAGCATTAGAAAGAGCTTTTTTTCTATTTTAACATCCTATATTAAAAGGTTTGCTTTTTATATCGAAGGTTCAAGAAATGGTTTAACGATCTGAGAGTGTTCCTACAACTCGTCTTAAATATTTAACAATCTCTCTGTAGAATCATCATACAGACAAAATAATTATTATAGTCAATATAACCACAAATAATAATAAGCCAAGTCACTTTACCTACCAATTACATTAAATTTTAAAAAAGAAAAAAAAAAGTTCCATATAAATAACAATTCTCCTTTCATGTCCAGTCAGTCCGGACACAAGTCCAGTTTAGTCAGTCAGGCGTTTCATTGTATACAACAAGTCTGTTATTTAAATTCCATTTGGTAATCACACAATTACCAAAAAGGGAGGAGAAGGTTATAACTCTTAAAAAATTATTACATTGTTTTATTTTTTTATTTTTTTTTTTTTCATTCTTTTAAACTTATGTATAGGTTATTATCTAATAATAATAAAAAATTGTTTTGGTGAATTGATCTAAATGACCAAAGACCCAAAAACAAAAAAAAAAACATCATTTATAAATTATATTTTTGAGAGATAAGATTTATTGTGGTATTATTATAATATTATTGAGATTATATTTATTATTAATCTTTTACACAATTTGCTTCAATACAATTGAATGATATCGATACGATCTTATCAAGGAAATTTGAACAAACTTATAACTATATAGGTAATGTTAAAAACAAGTGATATCTGCAAAATTAAGGAAACTTAACAAGAAACTGTTTTCAATAGAGTGTTACAATATTATTACACTTTTATGGTGGAAGCGCAGTGAAATTATATATTTTATAATTGTCAATATAGAAACTCAAAATTTTTCCACTTTCATGCTTCCTTTTTCATCAAGAGACCATTTATTCATCTTAGACATTTTTATCCACAGGCCCTTTTCTATTAGTTCACCTAATAAGCCGGAAAATGTGGAAAAGTGGTGGAACAGCTCCGATTTCAAAAATTGTTGTTTGACCGTGTTTCTTAGACCTTCAAGAACATTCAACCGCACGGACCTCTGCATTACTATGCAAAATGAGAAAATTAAGGTAGTTTTCCCACCATCAAAACACTTAACTACCACTAGAAGCGACAGAAATAAAAAATTTATTAAATTCAAAATTTCACCTAGGAAATCGTTTCTTGAGAAGTTTTTGGGATCGCCGATCGTGAATCCGAGTACAAACTGAGAGTGGTTGCAACCCCATTAAAACTACCCCTAGAAGTATCAGTTATAAAAAAATTTTGAAAATTCTGAATTTCATCTCAGAAATTGTCTCTCAGCGGTTTTCGGAATCGTTGATCATGAATTTTAGGTCAGAAAGTAAGGTTTCATTGTGAATGACTATATATCTATTTGTTCGTGATTATATATCTATTTGTACAATGTCTGATGAAACCCAGTTTAACCCTGTTATCGCAGTTCTATTTTAAACCACCGATTATCGCATGGCAAAACGAATTTCACAGTATCTATAGTTATTTACTCCCGAATTTTGATCAGCTTTCCAAAAACAGACAAAAGTTGTATTTCTATAAAGATCAATTTTTTTATACAGATTTGACACAAATTGGCTATAGAAACTTAAAAGGATGCACCAGTGCTTTTGTTCGTGATAGTACATACAGCAGACCTTCGACATCTTTCTTTACTCAATACACAAGAATCACAGTAAAATCATTTATTTCAGTCATAATATGAATCGTGACGTGTATTATTTATTTTTTTAATATTTATGGGTACACTGCGCCATGATACTACTAATAGTTAAACTTGTTTCTTGTTGTGTGTTTTTTTTTACCTTTTCGTAACGAAAAAATTGAAAATAATTACTTCAAGAAAGAATTATTTATATTCTTGTTGTTTTTTTGTTTTAATAAAAATAATAATTAATAATTGAAATAAATAAATTTTCTCGAACGTTTTAATATTTATGGGACTTTTTTTTGTTTTCAAGTTAATTATGTTTATCTTGTGCAAGTTATTTATTGGTTTAATAATTGGAGTTAATTGTAATGGTTTGTGGAGATTTGAAAGAAAAAGTTATTTCTCAAATTAATTTTTTTTAAAGTTTCTTTATACCACAAAGTTTTAATTTCAATAAATACCAGTTTTGTTCATTAATAATAAAAATTAAGTGAAAAATTTATACTTTTTTAAAATATTATACTTTTACGGCTTTATAAGTAAAAAATTATAATACCCAATACATATTAGTTAATCGTCAATATAAAAGGGCTGGTAAAGTAAACCAAAACAAGCATTTGGTATTATAAACATCTGTCCTTAAAATTATGAGTATCTCTTTCGAACTGCAGACAACGGAAACTTTAGACACCATTTTGGATGTGGATTGGATTTTATTTGGACGGCAATAAACACAATTAAAGCAAAACTATAATAGAAAGAAAAGCAGCACAACTATTGAATATTGCAGTTTTTTTTTACACTTCCACTACAATTTTTAATAATTTTCCTTGGCCAGCTTTCTAGGCATTAAAATAATTTTGTATTTGTCAGCCAAGTAAACAACTCTGACAGTACAGTTTTTTTTTTAGAACTGGACCAAAATGAAATGAGACCACATGGGAAGCATCAGCTTTCAAATAGATAAAGAATCATCAAAATCGGTTCATCCAGTCGAAAGTTCTGAGATAACACACATAAAGAAAATACCCTTGAATTGATAACCTCCTCCTTTTTTGTTTGAAGTCGGTTAAAAAGAGTAGAAATATGAGATCAAGAAAATAATATAGTTTAACTTACAACGAGTTTTCTATTCCGTCTTTTTATTACAAGAATAACCTTTTAAACTTTCACAATTAAATATCCATGACAATTTTAAAAAATTGCAATACATAAAATTTAATTATAAAAATAATAATACCAAAATTATTTTGTTGTCATGTGAGAAACTAAAATAAAAGCAAAAAAAAAATGATTAAAAAAAAACCACTTACGAAAAATATTTCTACTTACGAGATTATTTTATGAGAAAAGTGTTTGAATGTTTTAAAAGTACCATTAATTTTCTTTGTACAACACAAACACACAACAAGGGCACAACATTAGCCAAGCTCTCGAGTAATGTATTCTCTATCTCATTTTCTCTCTGGCATGTTTTAAGATACCTTTTGCGCTGATTATTTAATCTTTAAAAGCTCGTGTAAATTTCATTATAATATATAAAAAGTAATTTTATGTACATTTATTTCTCTCATGGTTGTTGTAGAATTTCTTTCTTTTCATTTTTTTATTTTTTTTTATTTTGTGAAGCTAATCTTAAATATTTCTATTATCTTAATTTCAAAAATATAAAAAAGAAGACATTTTTAAAGTAATAGATAAAGTAATAAACTTTTTATTCGAGATAATTAGATGTGTCATTATTTTCTTAAAATAAATTATCGCATTGACACGAATTACGGAAAAATACTAGTGTTTCTTTGTTTTGGTGGAACATTTATCTCACCACACTCTTGTCAGAGAAACGAAACTTTTACTTATACAGACAGCTACAGTATAAATAAAAATCTTCAATCAAACTTTTTAGAATTCCACCCATGTGGTTGTGGTTCTAATTACGATAAAAAACAAGTGAAAACCAACAATTGACTGAGTTCATTGTTGAAATACCATGCATAGACAGTGTTGATTACTCTATCACATTATACATACATACATGTCACACATACATAATTGATATTCCCATATAATACATACTATACAATTTACACCTAATTTGCGCTCTCACGGGTAAACAGTGATGTTTACGAAAAAATGTTTCAAACAAAAGTTGGTTATTTTTTTATAAGGAATTTTTTACATTTAAACTTTTGTTCTATCTCTAACGGTTTACAAGATGGGTCTTACAGACCCAAGTCCCAATTGACTTATGTTGATCATTTACTTGCTTTTTCCGTCCTAAGTACGCTGTAAAAATTTCAGCTTTATATGTTTTTTCGTTTTTGTATTATCGAGTTGACAGACGGACGGACGGGCGGGCGAACAACCGGAAATGGGCTAGTTAGGTGATTTTATAAACACCTATACCAAAATTTTATGCGTAGCATCAATATTTTTAAGCGTTACAAACTTGGGACTAAACCTAGTATACCTTGCATATTACAACATATATGCGTGGTATAATTACTACTCAATAACATTCCAAAATAGGGTAAAAAATAAAAATATGGTGGAGGCGCTGTGAAGAATAGAAAATATAGTTAATATTGGGATAATCATTTCACCATGCGCCTTTCAATGTTCGCCTTAAAATAGATAACAGCTGAATTTCAGCAGGCATTTAATAAGTAAATAGATAGATATTAAGAAACCATACAAATTTATAATAAAACTGTTCAAATGTATGAATGAACTTTACTTTCAAATAAAAAACTAGCCTACTCTTTTAATGGCCTATTCATTCGATAGACCAGTGCTAGTTTTTTTTTTTAATTAATATTTAAGCCTACTTATCACTGACTAGATTAAATGATTGAAATAAAATACGCTTAATGCAACTTTTTAATTTAACAAACTAGAAAGTAAAAAATAAAATTGATTTAATTTTAAATATATTAATAATATGTTTTTCTTTCTTTTCAGGTAAGGAGACGAAATTTCAAACTTTTGTACACTGTATTTTTTTGGTAAGATTCGTTACATGTTTTAAAATATAATGAGGATAATTAAAGAAAAAGTTGAGGAAGTTGATAGTGTCTCAAGTAATTGTCTTACTAGGATCCTAAGGACTCAGCTGATTACGACGCAACTCCCTCCTCACTAATTTTAAATTGAACAGAATGCTGATATAGATAGAACTCAAAGGACAAATTCTGGAAATGAGTTTTTGATTATACTTTTGGGAAAATGGGTTTTTTATTATATTTTGGTTCAATTTTAATGACCTATATGTCGAAATAAATCATATTGTACTTTTGACTAAATTTTATTCGAGGGATCTTCAGGATCCTGAAAATTTGGCACTTTGAATGATAATTAAATCAAGAAAATAATTAAAGTTCTAATTATTATTAGTTTGTAATATATTTCTCATAATATTTTAGCAGAGACTCCTAAAATTTCTTAGCGTATAAAACAACCCTAATAAAGACCTTGTACCTCCTAACAATAACAATTTGGATATCTAGAGGACCCTGGTTCAAGTCCCGACTCCTGTGTAATTTTTTCGTAAGTGGTATAATGTGCTGAGATAGAAAAAGCTATTAAAAGTATCACAAATGACTTGAAGTACACAAATATTTTAAATACATACAAAATTTAGTTTTTTAATAAAAATATGTAATAATAGTCCAGTAATTCCTAACCCGAAAAAAAATAAAACCTGATAAATAAATAAAATAGTTGCAAATGAATATGCACCCTTTAAAAACTGTTCTCCCTCACACAGATTTTAACATTCCCACACAAAATAAAACATTAATTATAATGCCTTTATAATTTGTATTAACATAAAATTAAAAATGTTTCTATATCAATGTTGTTGTACGTGCATAATACTACCAGTTCTACACACATAGGCTCCCTTGTTACATCGTAGACACACGGCGGAGCTCTTCTTGTTTTAAGGCAAGCAATATAACAAACCCTTAAGCTTCCTCTGTGCCGTTATGTCTCATAGGGGATGTGTGTGCGTTCATAAAAGGATATATAATTAAAAGAGCTTAGAAAATTTCATCCCTATGCATACATCATGGGTATATACTTGAAAATCATAAGAGATTTATTTATAAATTAAAATGAGTCTAAGGAATTTAAATTATATGTATTTAAAATAAAATTCTTGTTACATGTTACAATTATAAGCATTTTATTTATATCCAACTTTATTATTAAAATGTGTCTTTTTGGGATTTAGTTAATTTAAAGAATTTTAAAAACTATATTTAATTGTAATCCAACATTAAACTATTTGAACTATTTAATAAATTTATTAATCTTTTCTAAGCTTGATAATTCTTCTGAAGGTGTAGTTATACCGCGAGTAACGAGAGAAACGAGACGATATGAGAATACGTCAACGAAAAAACGAGACGATAATAAGAATCCTGATTTTCGATAATTAAGACAGATATTCGAGAGACAGATAATAAATACTTGGGATGCAGAATTTTCATTCAATCTTAATTGATTATTAATCTTTGTAAATATACTAATCAGAAAACTCTTTTATTTTTTTACTACGATTTCTTTTTTAATATATAAACCGATCAGATAATAATGATTGTTTTTATTTGAATACCATAAAGATTTTAAACTTTTAACATGAGACGACAGAAAACGATAAAAAAAACTTTTACAAGTCAACACAATTCAAGCAACATGTTACTATCGCCTTGCGGCAACACTATGCCTTGTACAAAGTAAAGGAGAAAAAATTTAGTGATTTTAGCGGACACACACTTGAATTATTTTCTGCCTTCAAATCGTATGTATTTAAGAACTTATGATCCACAATCGAGATGGGGCCAAGGTACACCGAAACGTCCGCTGTTTATTACGTCCGCCTGGTCGTTAAATTGTATTTTTGGTCCACTTTTATTTTTATAGATTTCAATTGATTCCAGAAGAATGGAAGATTGAGTTTATGGCCTTTTTGTATTGTATGCATTATGTCCATTGTTGTTCTTGGCTTCTGGTCGGCCCCTAGAAGATATTTTGCTAAAGCAAATTTGTGTAGTTTTTTTTTGCCTATAGCACCTGCAGTGCTCCCCCTTCCTATTTTGAGCACTCTTTAAAGCTACAGTCAGAAATTTTGCATATCATTTCGGATATATGCCGATTCGTTTAAATTTTCTTTTGGGCAAATCTTTTTTGCAGTCGTCAAATATATAGATGGATATTTTGAATCCATAGTAACTTACAACAATTCTGTTCAAATATATGAATGAACTGTCTAACAAAAAATAGCATACTCTTTTAATGGCTTTGTCATTCCATATACCTCTGCTTTTTTTTATTAATTTACGCCTACTTATGACTGCTCGACGTCATTGGTGATCCAACACATAGATTTAGAACTGTTGCAATATCCAGTAATCCACCTTCTCTTTCTTGTAGTAGTAGCATAAAAATTTTTGATTTTCAAGTTCAATAGAAATATCCACTTGGACTTTTCTTAATTCCATTTTGACTGGTTTATAATCATAAGCAAGTTTCTCCACATCTATTTTTTTATTCAAAATAGATCTATATCAAAAATTATAAGTAGAGATATATTTTTTATTCACAAAATCGATACAAAAAATTCCCAAATAACTAACATTAAAAATATTATATAAAAGAAAATATATTCTCAAATAATTACATTTAGAAAAAAAAATTATTCATTGAACACAACAGGAAAAAATTTAATTTTCCTTAACAACACAACAAAATAATGTAAATAAAATTTTCCAAAAAAAAAAAAGTAAATTTTTAAAAAAAATTTGCTGTTAACAAGTAAATAAAGTTCTGTTTATGTATTTATTATTGAGAAGACGAACATCAATTTATTTCACAATTTATAAGAACACCACGACCAATTGAAGAAGATGAAGAAGAAAAAACACACCACGTACATCATATTCTCCCCCCGGACTCATACACACACACACACACACACGTGTATGACGTGTATATGTTTGTGTATGTGGTTGTCGCTCAATAATAAAATGTCAATATATATAAAAGATAGGGGCGGAAAATGCAGCCAATCCCCTAAAGAAAATGGTATAAAGCTTTCCCCCGAGTAGAAGTAGTAGTAGTAGGTACCTCTCTACACATACACTAATATATTTGACGATGATGGATCAATATACTACTTGAGATGAACAGAGATGCTCATATATGTATGCATAATGTTCTCTTTGTTTAATAAATAAATTTCATTTAGATAAACAAAATAAAAAACAGTTCGGATGAATTATTTTGTATGTTAGCTATAAAAAAATTCAATTAAACGGAATATCAAATAAATTTATTTTAGTTATTTACTTTTTTTTGCTATAAGGGAACACATAATCGTATATATTAGTTTATAGGGTGAGACAAAAAACATGTGCCTTGTAAGGAAATAAGTGCAATTAGGTTCGTTAAGGTATATTTATTTGTACAGGGTCAAACATTACGCAAAAAGACTAATTTGTCAATTTAGGTGAATTTTCACCCTAAAATGTACTAAAGATCCTGCAACTCACGTCTATACTTAACATTGAATTTCCGATTGCGTTAATTAATATAATATTTCCCTCTCTTAAGCTTAAATAACTTTAAAATTTGACTGCCAATACGATCATGAATATAATGTGTAAAGGAGTTATTTACACAAGTGTAGATAAATAAGTGTATTGCACTTAAATAATTTAATTTTTTATACATCGGACGCAAGGTTAGATGTTTATAGTCTATACTGTTTGTACCTTTACTATTTGTGGGCTGACCAAGTTCAAGTTCATAAACGACGTCGGTTATAACAACATATCGGCTATAGCGACTAATATTAACTAGAATTTTAAGCCAACGACCAACATAAGAATACTATTTTGTGACTTAATTCTTCAAAGTCTTATTAACTTGATTTGCCCTGATTAACTCATATATCGGTTCTACCGACCAATTGTTATTGGAATTAGTCACCAATAACGATCAGCATGGGTAAATATACATATATTTTCACTTTAATAAGAACATATAACGACTTGTAATCAATTTTGACTGTATTATATCGTCAAGTTTCACCATGAATAGTACAATACATCTTAAAACTATAGTTAAACTAACCTAGCTTAAACTTTACCTATAATACATCATCTTATAATTTAAATAAATTGAAATATTTTACACATGAATATTTACATCGTTTTTAAATAAAAAAAAAAACCATTAAC
Organism: Chrysoperla carnea; assembly: GCF_905475395.1. Taxonomy (NCBI): domain Eukaryota; kingdom Metazoa; phylum Arthropoda; class Insecta; order Neuroptera; family Chrysopidae; genus Chrysoperla; species Chrysoperla carnea. The sequence continues at coordinate 34,906,104 of NC_058339.1, forward strand.
ATCATAACTTAATTTGTAATTTGGATGGATAAGCCATCCCTAAAAACTAAATCTTAAAATCGTAAGCAAGCTGTATTGTTTTTTCAATTCCAGACCGACCCCAATGCAATTTTATATCAGCTAGCTATATTTACGGATGTAAAATCTAGTTTTTAACTATAAATCTATATTATCACAAATCTAAATTAGAGTCACAAGAGTAAATTAGTGATTTAACCTTGGTTTTAAATGGCTATATAAACTGACAAAAACAGAAAATTCACAAAACATTTTTTTTCCGAAATTTGATCATGTCTTCAATATAAAAATTCACTTAGAGAAAGGAAAATCTCAATGGAAAAACATTTTACTCTGATGATGATTATCATGTTGTTCCCTCTGGTGGTGTTTCATTCAATATACCTCAACACACAAACACACATATTCGCATCTCTATAACACAAAAACGTAGAAATAAATAAATAAAAAATTGTAATCTTTTTGGATTTATTCAATGCGATATATACAAATATTTAACGAAAATAACATTTTCTCTCTATGTGTTAGAATATTATTTTCCTATACACAAAAACCACCCCATTCATCCCCACCCCTACCCCCACAACTCATATATAGAAAAGTAAGTACATACACATTGTGTGGTACAAAGGAAAACTTTTATTATGAATTTATTTTTTTTTCTTTTAATATTATCAGATGAGTGAGTGTACGTAGAGAAACTTATACAACAGAAAATGTAAAATTTTAAATTTGATTTAGTTTTTATTTAAAAAAAAAAAAAGAAAAAAGGTATGTATTTTTGTATTAAAACTTTTGAAATTAGTTTTTTTTTTGTGTGTGTATTTGAAGAAGACGAAAGATATTATTATCCACGTAATCATATTTTCCCATAATATTACAAACAACAACAAAAACACAAAATAAGGTTTCCAAAAATAAATTAAAAAACAATGATTTCAATCAAAATGTAATTATTTTCGTTCGTATAGAAAAAGTTTTTAATTACATAAAGGTAGTTTTTATCTATACGAGAGATGATATTTTATATACAGTTTATATTGTATAATGTACGAGTGATATCTGGCGGTTAATGGTTATACTAAAACAAAAAACAAGTGAAGAAAAATGTCAAAAGATTCTTATCTGTGTAAAGTGAGGCTATTTGTTGTTTTGTTTGTTATAATTAAAATTGGAAAAATATTTCCCAAAACAAGTGAAATTTACAAAATTTAAAAAACCCCCGACAGCTATAGCTATTTAGCTATAAAATATTCTCAATCGAGTCGGTTCGACCGTTTAGGGGCTACGATGTCACTGAGAAACACACGGACGCACAGATAAACATTCCTTCTTTAATCAATATCAAAGTGATTGTCGAGGACATCAGATGAGATGAAAAGGATACTTAGAGAGCTATCATACCATTTCACTTTCCGAAATGAATTGAGCCAGGTTTATTTGACCATTCATTTCCATAGTAATTATTTATATGTTAAAATTATACGTCATGCCTTTTAGAAACTGAATCAATTTTAAAGATCATCGCCAATTTTTAATTTTTTTTAGAGCACAAAACTCAAAGCTCGCATATGAAACATAGCTAAGAACACTCTCCGTTAAATTACCTTTCAAAAGACATCAAAAAAATTAAAATCGGTCATCCGTTTATTCGCTACGATGCCACAGACAGACAAACACACAAACACACACACAAAGCGGTCAAACTTATAACACCCCTTTTTTTAGTTCGGGGGGTTAAAAAGCATACCTACTTAAACCTTTTACGTACAATAATCGATGTGAGCTTTAGCCTTTCGTACGACCTTCTTTTAAGCGACTCGGCCATTCACCTTAATCCTCAACAATAAATTCCAAATATTTCGCCTGTCCAATATTTGCTAAGTGCCTTTCACAGTTTGATTCGGTATATTATTATTAATGTTTTTTCTTTCTTGCATATTATAACTTAGATAAAAATATCTTCGTGACAGTCATTTAATATTAGTAGAGCTTACAATTTTAAAAAGGTCGCGTTCATAGCATTCAATTTTGTTTCGTAATGGAAAAAGCAAAGCCTAATAATAACGATAATTGATATCTTTGATTGGCAATTGAACATTTAAGCTTCGTCAGTGAGTTACACTTTTATATCTAGCTAAGTCACTACACATCTTGTATTTTTTCCATGTCTCCTCTTTATCTTAAAAATATTTAGTGTAATTTTCGCTGCTTCCAATATATATTCTTTGATCATTAAGAATTCGATCGGTCTACTCTACCAAGTAGATGTATCATATAGTTTGAATACTATTTCACTCAACCAACTTATTTATCTAACTTATCTTATTATTGTACTGTTCACCCGATTAAAAGAAACTAAGCAAACCCACGTTGATCATGTTCCGATTTGCAATCTTGGTTGCAGTTCCAAAACCAAGACGATTGATATAATTGTATAGAGCAGCAGTCGACAGAACTTCAATTGCAAACTTTCATAATCCACCAGAACGGAATGATATGAAGTTGACCACTTAAGTATACATGATTCTTTTTTTTTACTACACATATTGTTATTTTTTCTATGTCTCCTCTTCCAACTTATTTATCTAGCTTACTTTATTATTGTACTGTTCACCCGACTAAAAGAAACTAAGCAATCCCACGTTGATCATGTTCCGATTTGCAATCTTGGTTGCAGTTCCAAAGCCAAGACGATTGATATAATTGTGTAGAGAAGCAGTCGACAGAACTCAATTGCAAACTTTCATAATCCACTAGAAGTGGATGATATGAAGTTGGCCAGTTAAGTACACATGACTCTTTTTTTTAGCGTTGGAAACTTTCCTTCATAGTTTCACACGCTTTACTTTTCGTATAGGTAATGTATACTGACTCCCAAAAATGCATATACTTTTTTGATAGAATAAAACATTAAATCTACTTCGCGATTTGCATTTATCTCAAATTTCCAAAACTCTTAATTAACATTCCAAATAAACAAACGAAACTTTAAATTAAATAAAGAACAAATATTAACATAATTTCTTCGTTCCAATTAATATGTAAACACAACACATCTTGTTCCACCAATGACTAACAACCAACTAATTTGAAAACATTACAATAAAGTTTATTTTTTTTTTTTGTATAATAAAAACAAAAATAAATAAAATATTTTCAGCATAATTATATAAATTTACATAAATAATTAATACAAAATTCAATCATTATACATATATTTTATAATGTTGATTTTAATTTAAAATACATTGTTTACTTGAATTAAAACTATTTGATTATGTATTTTAAGAAAATGTCTATTTACACAAACACAATTAAATACAACATACACACATATACAACCCAGTCGAGTAGTCGAGCCAGTGAGCCAACGAACTAACAACAAGCAATGGTACCACCATCATTTCACATCTGTGTGTATGATTCAGATGTATTCCCCCAAAACAAATGTATGCATGTTTGTTTTGTTTAAGTGGAGTTTGAGTTGGTAACACTGTATACAAGCTGTATTTTATAAAACCTTTAGAGTCCAGACCGATAATTTTTTAAGGAAATTATTGTATTCATAGCTCAATTATAGTAAAATTTTAGCATATTTTATATCAATGTTGATGCACATCAACGGAGATTGTACCGACAAACACTTATATTCCAAAATAGTGCTTTAACCAATTGAGTTACAAAGAAAACAGAAGTTGTGAACAAATTTTTCCAACGGTATTTTTTATTTTTCTGGTAACACCGGCGGCGTCGAAAATCGATTCAAGCATCGAGAACCAAAGCTCTGGATCTTGAAGCATAAACTTCGGCATACGAACTTCTACGTGCTCTATCGTGAGATCCTAGGCGCTCTATCGTCGTGTCGTTATTCGTTATTTTCGTTAAATACCTGTCGTTAGTCGTCGTTTAAAATTTGCCGATGTTTAACGGCATTCTTTAACGGGGTAACCAATTCTATAGCGGGGCTTAACGTAATCAAATTTGTGTAAGGAAAAAATGAACTGCCTATAATCAATTTACTACATAGAAATACAATATAGTTCGCAATACTTTTATTTTAATGTTATTCTGATAGATCATAAAAGTTAACTGTAGTTTACTTGAAGAGTCTGATTGTAATTTCCCCGTATCGCACACTGTGCGCTGTTTATATAGTTACAATCAATTGTTACCGTATAGTCCAGCAAATTCTAGAACTGTCACGTATGTTCTATTGCATATATTTTACTGGTATATGTTTTCTATCTTTGTTTAAGTAATATAAAACGATATTGTTTATTTCTTTTTAGAATTGTCTAGATTTCATTTGTTTTTAAGATAGTACTGTATGTGTGTGAACCGTTGAATGAATATATCGTCGGGTTGTTTATTACGACGGATTATTTATATTGTCGAGTTGATTGTTAACACCACAATATCATAAGATTGTATACAAAAGTTAGGATTACTGTAAAAGTTTATATTTTTGAGATGAAAATAGTAACTTTTTATCAGAAAATTAAATATATATATATATTGTATATGTTATTTACTTAAATGAATTGTTATAATATGTTATTATAATTATTATGCCATGTTGGTACTTATTGTTTATATTGTTGACTATTTTGTTATTTAACTGGGCTTTTGATATTGAATTTTGCTTACATATTATTATTTATTATAATAATATATAGCCCTGAATATAGCCCCAGAAGCAATCCATAATATACTCATTCTCCTCCCAAAATCGAACGGGTTAGTTATAAATTAGGAATCACCAAACAACATACCAGTTAATAGATTTTACTATACCTATAATATAATACACAATTTCGATTATTATTATTATTATTATTGCTTACATGTAATATGTTAGGTTGGTAGTACTGTTTCAATTATAATTTTATAATCTTCATTTGTTTTGTTTTAATTAATTATGGTTGGTACCTTATAATTGATTAAATTTTGTATTATGATTAGCAGTGGTGGATTTACACTAGGGGCTTTCGGGGCTAGTGCCCAGGGCGGCAAATTTTCTAGGGCGGCAAAATTTGGAAAGTGGAAAAAATTTCTTTTATAGTCATCAAAAGTTCTCTATAGGAATTTTTTATTCTTTCAATTAATCATTTATTATTTAGGGGATAATTTAAGAAATTCAACTTATACATTATTTGTCAAATCGAAAGTGGGTAAATTATAATTTTGGCACCTTAAGTAAAAATTAATCTTCGAAATAATTGAATTAATTTATTTTCTTGAAGATTTGATATAGTAATATTTGATTTTTTCTTTTTTTGGAATCTAAAAATTTTAATTCGGATTTTCTTTTTGAAAAATTAACGACGTTTTTGGGTTATTCTATATTTAAGAAAAAAAATATCTGGATGACCGAGCTTTGCTCGGTTATTCGCCAATAGATGTCAGCAAGAGTCATATTTTTCACTTTAGACTACTCAAATGGGGCGATGGGGCGGCATTTATTCGACTGCCCAAGGGCGGCAAAATTTTAAATCCGGCCCTGATGATTAGAAAAATTTAAATGTATATTTTAGTAAAATTGAAAAATGTAGTCGAAGATTATAGATAACGACCCTAACGTTGTAAGTAATAAAAAAATGAGTCGATCATTAGTATTGGATAAAAGTCCAAACTTCTTTCCAAGCTGGATATCTAGCTTAGCTTGAAATGTACCACCTGCGTTATCTCCTTTGAAAGAATGAAAAAGTGCTCAAAATAATTTTGTCATTTAAAATGAATACATGTCAAAAGAATATGAAGATATCCACATTGATATAGACATGTTTCATTGTCACCAGGGCCTGAGTTTCCCGTCAATTTCTAAAATAATATTGCGAGCTCACAGGTTTATTAACCTACTTAAGAGTACCAGTTATCTTAAAATAAAAATGTATATGATTATAAAATCTTATACAATTTTTTCGTAAAAATATTAAAACTTCCTTCTCAGCTCAAAAAGTTTTTTTTTTTATATCATAGTCAATGATGACGCAAATAATTTTTTCTAAAACACACAGATTTTTTAAATAAATAATAACAGGTTGGCTGATAAGTCCCCGGTCTGACACATAGATGGCGTCGCTAGTATTAAATACATATTATTTTTATATAGTACCAACCTTCAAATGATTCGTGTCAAAATTTGACGTCTGTAAGTCAATTAGTTTGTGAGATAGAGCGTCTTTTGTGAAGCAACTTTTGTTATTGTGAAAAAAATGGAAAAAATGGAATTTCGTGTTTTGATAAAATACTGTTTTCTGAAGGGAAAAAATACAGAGTCCGGAAACTCATTATCAAGCCAAGTTTTTGCTTCCACTGTATTTTTTCCCTTCAGAAAACAGTATTTTATCAAAACACGAAATTCCTTTTTTTCCATTTTTTTCACAATAACAAAAGTTGCTTCACAAAAGACGCTCTATCTCACAAACTAATTGACTTACAGACGTCAAATTTTGACACGAATCATTTGAAGGTTGGTACTATATAAAAATAATATGCATTTAATACTAGCGACGCCATCTATGTGTCAGACCGGGGACTTATCAGCCAACCTGTTAAGTTCGATAATTTTATAAAAAGTAACACAAACCAAAAACTTGTTGACTCATTCAATAAATAATAAAAATAATAAAACGTTATAAGATTTTTAAATGAATATCTTGTGTCTTGATTGCATTAATAATTCAAAAGATATCATTTATATAAATACAAAGGGGCAAACTTTTTAGTTAATTGCCAACTCAAAGACTAACTTTTGTATATCATACAGAGAGTTTTTATAATGTTAAAAGTGGAATTACCTATGTATATAAATTTTTTCTTATATTAGTTTGATTACCTAACATTGCCCGGTCAAGTAGCATTCCCTTGTTTACAGAGAAGACTAAAATAATACCTCAATAGGGTATTCCACTATTTTTAAAAAAGTACTTCAAAATGTTGATTCTGCTCATAAAGACATCAAAAATTTATTTCGGAAAAATACACACGCTTTCTTGCCAAAAACTTAAATTAAATTTTAAACCTTTTTTAAACTGTCAAAAACGCGGGCATCCAATTTGATGACGTAATATGGGTATCACTATACGAAATAACACAAATAAGTTTGACAGATATATTCATAGACATCTGATTATAATAAATATTATCTATGTATATATTATACTCAGCTGTCTACACTAAACTAACTGATGGTCTATGACTCATACCGCTATGACATCACATCAGAGCTTACCCGCGTTTTGGGTCACGTGATACACAGTTTAAAAATTACGATTTTTAATTTTAATATTTTAATAGAAAAATGTGCTTTTATGACTCGAAATCAGAATATTTAAGTATATTTTTACAAAAATTTTAACTTTTTTCAAATAATTCTTAAATGCAAATCAAGATTTCATTATTTTATTCAAATTTAATATCACAAAATCGTTAAAAAACTTTGAATATTTTACCCTTAATGATTTCAAAACAGTAAATACAAATTAATTTAGGACCTAATTAAATTATAATATTCCATATAGGTAGGTACAGGCAACACGGTCTTCCAAACTTTTTGATTCGTCATCATTTAGTTAATTTAGAGACAAAAAATATATATTGCATTTTATATAATAAATTATTTCTATGCAATAATTTAAAAAAACAATACTAACAGAATTAAAAACAGTTTTTTATATATATATTTTTATTTTAGTAAAACTTTTTTTAAACCGTATGTTTTTGTTATTTTAATTAAATTATTGTAATGATAACCGGTGCACATACACACACACACAGTTAAATAAAATTTAAATAAATAAAATAATGAAATAAAAATAGAAAAACAATGTAAATTCATTAAGAAAACACAAACATGGCGGGCTGTACATACGTATGTTTTAAATAATTGACAAATAGATGGAACTAGTGTGTGTGAATGTGTATACATCAATTAACTAAACGAACGAGTGACATTATGGGGATGCGCATGCGTTCTTTTATTTTTTGTATAATAAAATAAAATAAAAAAATTACAGAATTCAATTTATAATTTAATTAATGAATGTTGAATAAATACAATCACGTGAATAAACAAACCAAAAAATAAAATAAAACATGTCCATGTTGATTATATTCCGAAGGGACATGTGTAGATTGATGTGGAAAGGATATTGAGATGATGAAATAGAGACACAGGATTTATGTATGTTTACAAACAAAAGGATTTTATTTTGCCTATTTTTCAATGTTGACACAAAAAGTTTGATTAAGTTTAGTTTTTTTTAAAACATTTAACTAATTTAGTCTAGTAATGAATATGCTCATATAATGATACCAGAAAATGATGTATGTGATAATTGAAACTCATTTTCATTGATAACATATGAAAGCTATTTTCGAGCCATAAACTTTTTTGAAAAAGAAAATTGGTAAATTTCCGTATGGCGTCACGCAATCAATATGGTCAACACCATCAAGTTTATATTTGTATCGTCAAAACCATTGATTACTGCAAATTACTACAAAAAAAGTGATTAAACAAGACAAAAGCACAGCAATAAATTCACAGCTCTTTCTTTGAGACAACCTATAACTAGAATTTTCTTCTACCATACTTATTGTAAATCGAGACTGATAAAACAAGAATTCCCTTATGGCAAATACCTTGCAATTTTTTGCAGCCGTATTGTTGTATTTCTATTCTACGCCCCCGGATGTCAGCACAGGGTAAAATGATAATAATAGTTCTAATAGGCAGTTGTTTACTATAGATCTTTGTTCTCAGATTATCAGATTAGCCCAAAGTATCCTTGCGATGATCAATCTTATTATCGCATTAAAATACATTTTTTCAAGTCTTAACTACTTTCTCATTAAGGCAAAAGAACAGAAAGACAATCTCGAGTTGTTAAATGTTCCAATATAATATTAGTAAAGAATTAAACATCGAATAGTGTTCTAAATATTTCATCAATAAATCATCTTAAAAAGAAAATCATGCAGCAAGAATTGGTTTTGAAATGTCTATGATCAACACTTTATCAAATCCTAAGTATGATATAGTCAGAATTATCCGAAGTTATAATAAATTTTATTACAGTTTTAGCTTAAACTAAAGCTAAACTAAAACAAAATCACAAAATAAAAAAAATTTTATATATAGAATAAAATAAAATAAAAATTGAAATACCAGTCAGATAATAGAATTTATCTACACTTTAAAACACTATTGGATTGTGACTTTAACTATTATAAAAATAGCTATGGGAATACAGTAAAACCCCGTTTGTATAACGTCATCCAGCGAACTGTCAATGATCAACCGATAGTCGATATTAGTGAATTAACAATAACAGTTGATAAGAAAGTTACAAAATGTTAAGCAAACAAGAGAGTATTTTGTGTAGCGTATTACATAAGAATACATTGCCCCCATTGTACCGTCTTTATTTTCACGAACCTATAATTTCTTCTCTAATCCTTTCGTATAAAGCATTTTCTAGTCGTGTAGACATAGACATCTTTTCAACTCCTACCTTTGTTGTTTGCTCGAAATTCTTTAGAAAACTGTTTCTCATTATAATGAAACTTTTAAAAAATCGTTCTAGTGTTTTAACGGTTGTATAATTTTATCTTTCGTCCATCTCGAGCCATTGAGCGGGATATGTGGCAGCCATCGTATGTGGTGGCAGGCCTCGACATAATTACTCTGCGTTTCAATCGATAGTAGAACTTAGATGGTACGCTTTCCAAATTAGCTAGCCCACCTGCTTTACTATTCCGCTTGACACTTCTGCATCCAGCACAAAGCGGGGGCCATCTTCAGACTTCCGGTAGATGACATCTGTTTTCTACAACTCATTAATATTTTGTAATTAGTCGTTTTCGATGAGAAATGATTGTTATGAATGATTTCTACTGTATCTATGGAAAATAATATTATTAATTTCCCTGAAATCTAAATGGATTGTAATCAACTTATCTCTGTCTTTCGCAATATCCATATAGAGATAATCCTTTTATATTGAATTAAAACTGGTAATTTGAAATTATTATATATCGCTCTTTGTCTTTACTACACTTTTATCACATTTACTTTTGGACTTTATAGAACAGTGATGATACTGGTGCATCATATTCATCCCTTGCATCATCACCACATCGCTGGTATGTGAGAGAGAATGGTGGTATGTTATACCCTCATATATAGAAATATAATATACCTGCTGTGTGACATTCCTCTGATAATCACCTTTTCAACAACGACAAAGCTTTTGTTTTAACGAGCTTTTTTTATCATTCAGAAGCTTTTAATTGTATAAAAGACAGGCAAATATCGACACAGACACATATTAAACATGGTTTTTCTATGATAAAAAAATGCTCTTATCTCTATGACGTTTTTAACTTTCATGTGTGTCTACACCGTTAATAATCATATGCACCCATTATTTGTATGAGACAAAATCCCTCTCTTGCTTCAGGGTTTTATTATTTCCAAAATTTCAAAATAACTATTTTCATGTCTCGATGTTCTACTTCTCGTGGAAGTGATTTTGAAAAATTATTTAGAAACTCTCTTCCCGTTCTTTACAAATGTCTTAGCAATATCAATATTTTGCTTCCTGTAATTAACTCTGCTCGCTGCAAATCCTGAGAAAGTTTAGAACTAATGTAGGTGTCATATGAGAATGATTATTCAAATCAAGCTTCGTCTCTATACATTTGTATCGAATTGCTTGTTCTCGATTATTTTTATTTTTTGAGTAATTAATACTTATTTAACGAGGGACTCTAGTGCTTCAGCACTATGTAAACACGGTTCCCAGGTATTAAAAGAATCTAACCTTCTCAAAAATATCTTCGTCGATTATTATATCATTTAAATTTATACAGTTTTCTGATTTCTGGATAGAGATGAGCTATTGTCTATTTTTATCTATCCTTTAAACTACTTTTCCTTCGTTCTTGCATTCTATAAATCTCTTTACGCTCTCGTAATATGATCTTCTGCGAATGTTAAAAATTGAATGAATGCATTTGTAAAATATAGGCTTTTCTTGTTGAATTCCAATGGTTCTGACTATATAGAACTATAAGGAATCTCTAAAAGATAGATCTACGTACCAAAATCTATGGATCAGTTACAAACTTTCACGAAATTAAAGCCGTTTTATAATTCTAAAACACATTCGCATGTCTGTTTCTTATGGCAGGTCTTCGAATTCGATTTACTCTGGCTATGCTCATGCTCATAGCCTATGTTGAAATCTATACTTATTTTATTTATGGAAGTCGTTTGATTATATGACTTTAAATTAATTTAACGAGTATTTGATAACGTTTATAGTTTTACAACAATAATCATAAAGGTTTTAATGTTTTTTATGTAAAATAAATCACTTCTAGATTACTGATTCATTTTACAATGCATTTAATATTAAATTTATTAATAAAATCTTTCATTTTAAGGATAAACGAAATCGATTAAAGAGTCCGACACCCCTTTCTCATATTTGTTGAGTTTAATAAACCCATTAAACAATTTATTAAATTTTTATAAAAATAATTCAATTTCATTGCATTACAAATTTATATTCCTGTAATCAATAATTTTTATTTGATTATTATACACTTTATTAATAAAAACTGCATTTTTATAGCCATTAAACACGCATAATATACATTTTAATAAAAAAAAAAAATTACAAACATTACAATCTAATTATAATTCATGCCAACTACTTAATTTCAATTTTAAAAAACACTGAATAAAATAAATGTTGAAAAGAAACTAAAAGTTGAAATTTATGAAAACAACCTACTAAGAGTTCCACTAGATGTCAGATACAAACAAACCTGTGTTGTGTGTGTGAGAGAAGTGAGCACGCTTCTTGTTGTGAAACATAAAATAAAACATAACCTGTCAGACAGTTAGTGAGTTAACTACGGTTATGATAAACATTTTTGTATAATGTACATAAAAAGTTAACAATTAAACTTTTTGTATAAACATTTTTTGTGATAAGTGATAAAATTAAGTGATTTATTTATTTAATTTAATTATTTAAACATAAAATTTATTGAGGTTTTTATTTATAAATGAAAAAATTGTGTGAATTGTTAGAAAATCTTATTTGGCATTTTGTTGGTAAAGAAGCATGTTATAATACTTCGTGTGTGAAACAGTGAGTTGTGTGTTGTACATACAGTGACATCTATTATTAAACAAAAAAATTAAAATTGTAAGTGTTAATTTTTTAAATCAGAAAAATTGTATCTTTGAAAATTTGTTATTTTATGGAGTAAAACATGGACCGGATAACATATTTCATAGTTTTAAAATAATAAAAATAAAAACTGACAAACATAAAATTATTTTTTTAAATTTGAATAGGAAAATAATAATATTTTAACAATATAAAAATTTTTTTTTTATTTTATGCATGAAATCATTTATACAAAAAATACCAACTCAAACCTGGAAAAACCACCTTTTCATCCCCCTACTATCACATCAATAACACAAATGGATATTACTACTTTTTTTTTCATATAGTGGACTAAAAGGTGGCAGCATTGTCTACGATTATTGTAGTTGGCGGGAAAAAGAGGTGTATCGCACATTTATATATATCCCGACTATAAAAAAAAATTGTGATATTAAAGCATTTATTTATTCTCCGGATAAATTTGCATATAATGAAATTAAAAAAGAAAAAAAAACAACAGTAGAGTTGTTTTATACAGCTTATGTCGGCTGGGTTATATAGCTCAACGGCTGTTGGCAGCGCCGCACTATAGTGTTGTGTGTGTGTGTGTATATTTTTTTAAAATTAATTTAAAACAAAAGAATGCTGGAATGGGAAGTTTATAGTAAAAATGGGTGACGGATAAACGGACAGGCATGAGCTTTTCTACATTGGTTTGAGTTGCGGTTTAATGGGTTGCCAGGAATAAATTTATATAATATAATCAATGGTATGAGATGGGTTAAAAATGGGGAGTTTGATGGGTAGCGTCTAAATGAGGAGTGGGTGGGTTAAAATGTGGTTTATGTAGTAAAAAATATATAAAAATTCAATTCTTTTTACATTTTTATTATTATTTTCAAGTTTATTCGAATATAAATTATACAAAATAATGTTACAATTATTATTCCAATTGTAAAAAAATATTTTTGTTTTGTTTTATATTGTTAAATGTTCTTTGTAATATATTATTGCAACTTGATCGAATTGTTGATGACGGGATACCTACAGTGAGAACCGTGTTTGATGTTCATCGAAATTGTTGTGCCAACAATGGTATGCAACGTTTCTTATCTTAAAAAATCTTACCATTTGCTTATTTCAATTGGAATAAAATATCAAATCGTTATCACTGTATAATCGAGATTAATTCCGTCATAATTTTTTATCAAAACAATTAAACAATTAGATTATTCTTGATGTCGTTTATTGTATAATTTTATTTTCGGGGAATTATTAAGATAATATTTTCATAATATTTCAAGCATCAGTGCTGAAGATTGCGTCCTAGACCCAAGCCATCGCAAGAATTATTAAAGTATAATAATTTATTTAATATATCAAGTTGGCATTTAATAGTGAAATGGTTCCTTGCTGAAAATATTATTAAATTATAAAATTGCATAATTTAAAATTTTTTTATATTTTCTGCTACAATATCTACGATTAATAGTCACGGGCAACTGGCAAGCGTCGACGTCGAATAACGTTTTGAAAAACTGATTTAGATGTTGGCCACAGAAAATAATACAATTATTTCAGGCTGTTATATTTGGAGTCTGAAGACCCGGTTCTCAATGTTTGGACTTGGTTTACCGCAGTAAATTTTTTTTATTTGAATACGAGGCAAATCAAGTATTGATGTATTTTCGCGTAGTTATTAAACTTCAAACAGTCAAGAAATTTTTGCTATAATCTAGTAGGTAATAGTAATCAGGAAATTTCATGTAAACAATTCGATCTTCTCCCGAAAATTCTTTCGACATCACTATAAACTATTTCCACTCTATAAATCTACCTTTCCAGTAATGTTTTTAATGTAACTATAATATGTAACAAAGATTTATGTAACTGTTACATAAAACTGACACGACCTCTTAAATCTTATTTTTAAGGGAAATATATTGTCAAATTTTATTTGAAAAAATATAACTGCACTTTATAAGAATATAAAAATAAAGAAAGACTACTTTCTTGTATATAATTCAACTTTGATGGGATGAGGTACTTTGTTTCTCTTTTAAAATAAATTTAAGAGTTATTATTTTATGTACAGTAAATGAAATTTTTCATTATAACGTCTTGAGTTTTCTTTTTATACCTTTTTTAAGGTACTTAATTATTTTAAATAAAGTTTCTAAATGGTTTGAAGACATTTATGCAGTTTTAGTATCAAATTTGGATTAACTTAAAATCTAAATAATAAACGAAAACTTTCACAGTGAAATTTATCGTAAGTATGTGCCAAAAGTCATTCGTAGACTTTTTTTATTCGAACTTTCTACACTTTTTTGAGAAAATGAATCTTATAATGATACACTCAAGCATCCGAAAACGATACCTAAGGCTTTGAGTGGAAAATGGATTTGAGAAACTTATCGATTTTTCGTTTTTTAGAATTTTCTATCCTTCGAAACGTATGAAAGAATATTAAAAAATATAAAAACTCGAGCCGAAATAGTAATAGTTGTCTTTTACATCAAATTTTTTACATAAAACAAAGCTGTTAACTTAATCAATTTATATTAAGACTATACTTAATTTAAGTTATCAGTAGAAGTTTGTATCATTCAAATCTTTTTTTATGGTAAAAACTACAGGCTCAGTGGACGAGCGAATGAAGGCGCTACCAACAAAATTTTGGCATAGGTGTTCGTAAAATCACCTAATTAGTTTATTTCCGGGTGTCTGCCCGCCTGTCTGTCCGTTAGCACGATAACTCAAAAACAAAAAGAGATATCTAGCTGAAATTTTTATAGCGTACTTAGGACGTAAACAGTAAGGTCGAGTTCGTAAATGAGCTACATAGGTCAATTGGGTCTTGGGTCCGTAGGACTCATCTTGTAAACCGTTAATTAATTAACTCAGTAAATTGTTTGTTTTCACTTGTTTTTATTTTTTTTATTTATTTTTTTTTTTATAATTTTTCTTGTAAGAAGATAGATGACAAGAACATTTTTTTTTCATGTAATTTGAATTATAAAATTTCTTTTCATTATTTTATACTATCACCATCAATATTTAGGGACCGGCAGTGTTAAGATAAGCTAAAAAATTATAAAAAATAATTCTAAACAAACAAAAAATTACTAATTATAAGTTTTATATGTTATCACGATTTTATCTCAATTGTTTTCTGTCTATTTGTAAATAAAAAATTATCCTTAACGCTATTATTATATTTTCTCTAAAAATATTATCAAAAAATAACAAAACACAAAATATAAAAAAAAGTATAAAAAACTCATAATAAACCCATTGTATTTTCCGCCCCATAATAATAATACAACAAAAAGTAATTTTTTATAACTGACTGAGTAAAACTGAGTATACATGTGTGTGTACGATTAGTAAAATTTACGATATTGTGATTTTTATTTTAGATAACGCCAAATGATGTTAAAAAAAAACAATTTTCATAAATTTATATTATGTTGTTATATGCGGGAATTCATCCTCTATTTTCCGTGAACATCCTCTATCTCCTCGCTTCACCGATACCACTGGCTTGCTTTTGAAGCGCAAGCCACCTTTTCATAACCTTACTATAAAACACATATCACTACTGTTTGTGAGGAGTATGTAGTTTTTTTTTTCTCAGTATATTTTACTCTGGTGTATACATAAAAAAGATTTATTCGTGATTTACTAATCGAATTATATATTTCAGCACTTTTTTCTCCGTATGTTCTTTCAAATAATAAGATTGAAATGTATTATTTCTTGTTTGGAATTCTTTACGATAAAAAGGATAAAACAATAAACGCTGTTAGGTCAATACTGTTTGCTTAGTAATTGTTTTGATCTGAGCTGCTATCTCTATCTAATTCTAACTAAATAATATTAAATAAAAAATTTTAAGAAACTCCCGACGTAATATTTGATAATATGTAAAGGCCGCTACACACGTAAGCTAAATTGATGTGAGCTCACATCATACAAGTGGGCTGATGAAAATTCATCATTTTGGCGTGACACACCGAATTGACAACAGTCCGAAGTGAGCGTGTTTACCGTCGCATACATTCAGTTGGTCACATTAGTTATTCCAGCATGCGTACAGGTGTCGTTTTTGTTCGCAATTAAGAAGAGTTTTTTGGGTTCCTTTGAAAGAGAAATTTCCATCTATATAAATTTTGTAGAGGTAAAAATCTGTTAGATGCGATTTTAAGAAAATCCTTTTAAATTGCTGTTTATTAAAAGTTATGTTAGAAATTCTAAAATTATTATACAGTTTTTATACCATGCATATATGTAATATGCAAGGTATACTAAGTTTAGTACCAAGTTTGTAACGCTTAAAAATATTGATGCCACGCACAAAATTTTGCTATAGGTGTTCATAGAATCATCTAATTAGTCCAGTTCCGGTTGTCCGTCCGTCTGTAGACACGATAACAAAATGTAGATAACTTAACAAAAACGAAAAAAGATATCGAGCTGAATTATTAGCTATAGTTATTAGCGAGCTGAATATTTTACAGCGTACTCAGGACGTAAAAAGTGAAGTCGAGTTCGTAAATGAGCATTCTAGGTCAATTGGGTCTTGTGGCCCATAGGATCCATCTTGTAAACCGTTAGAGATAGAACAAAAGTTTAAATGTAAAAAATGTTCCTTATCAAGAAATAAACAACTTTTGCTTGAATTTTTTCGTAAACATCACTGTTTACCCGTGAGGGCATCAATTAGATGGAAATTTTATAGTATGTACTTGAATATCAGTTATGTATGTGTCACAAGTATGTATGTGTAATGTGATAAAGAAATCAACACTGTCTATAAATGGTATTTCAACAATTAACTCAGTCAAGTTTTTGTCTTCACTTGTTTTTTAAACATTTTGTTTATATTTCATTTTGCATTTTTATTTAAATATATTGACATGATACAAAAATAAATGTTCATCACCCTTATATTACTACTGCTACTAAGCCGTTCAATATCATCACTAGTGAAAAGAAAAACTATTTTGTAATTTATATGTAAATATTACACAATATAGCTATATATATTATATAAAATAAATTTTTAGTATCTCATATTTTAATAAAACATGCAAATAAACAAAAAAAAAACAAAAATAGAGGAAATTTAAATCAACTTATTATTAAATGTTATACATACATACATAATGTATTTTAATATACAGTAATGTTTACTCTAAATTACTTTTAAGGAATTAAAAAGATGCCAATATCCAGACGAAAAATTATTTTCAAACAAAATTGTAATTGTATTGAGTTGTTTTTGTGTCCGGTAAAGTTTTGAAGATTGGCTGAAAAATGTTAAAGAAAAAAATTAATGTCTAAAATATAAAATATATAATGGCTATTCGATCCCTAATTTAATAAATCACCTTATTTCCGTGAAATTGTTTGTCAAAACCTCAAAAAAACTTTCCTTATTATACCATGCATATATGTAATATGCATGGTATACTAAGTTTAGTCCAAGTTTGTAACGCTTAAAAATATTGATGCCATGAACAAAATTTTAGTAAAGATGTTTATAAAATCACCCAATTAGTCCATTTTCGGTTGTCTGTCCGTCTGTCAACACGATAACTCAAGAACGAAAAAAGATATCAAACTGAAATTTTTACAGCGTACTCAGGACGTAAAAAGTAAGGCCGAGTTCGTAAATGAGCAACATAGGTCAATTGGGTCTTGGGTCCGTAGGACCCATCTTGTAAACCATTAGAGATAGAACAAAAGTCTAAATGTAAAAACTACTCCTTATTAAAAAATAACCAACTTTTGTTTGCAACATTTTTTCGTAAACATCACTGTTTACCCGTGAGGGCGCAAATAAGGCGTAAATTGTATAGTATATATTATATGGGGATATCAGTTATGTATGTATGTATGTGTAATATGACAGAGTAATCAACACTGCTTATGCATGGTATTTCAACAATTAACTCAGTATTAACTTGTTTTCACTTGTTTTTTTTTTTATTTTAATTTTGCTTATAAGAAATAAATACCTGCTTAAAAAAATTTATTTTTACCACAAATTTAAAAGTGTCAAAATGATTTTCCCAATAGGCTATTGTCCTATTGGAGATATAAACAAGAAGTAAAAACTTCTGTCTTTCAAATAGTAATTATTTTCAATTTTTCATGCACTATCTATTCTAGTTTTCGTGATCGAAAATATCTAAATATTAACTAAACACCAGATACATTTCAAGAAAATAGAGAAGACATTTAAAATCATATTTCATATATTCAAAAATATTCATTCAACCAACGAAGAAGTTCATATCTTTTTACCTCTAACATACAAAATGTCTCAGGAACAATACTTAATCGGAAGTATCAGGAAAGGCTTTGTTTGTCCAACTTAGTCGCGAGTAATGACAGGAAAATCATTATGATAAATTTGTACAGTACTCACTATAACTGTTGTTTGTGGGCTAGTGACATTTGATTTTCCGCGATAGATAATTTTTGCATTTCTTTGTTACATCAAAAAATAATAATACTATTCTTCACAAAATGAAAACAAATATACGTTAGAATCCAGGAACGCTTTTTTGCAAGATGCTCGTAAAATAGATGTAATGCTCTCTAAATTTACATGTTCATTTTTCAAGCATTGGTTCACCTTAATACCGACACTAAAACTATTTCAAAACAATCAATTTCTTTCAGATCATATGAACAATATACACAGTTAGAAATGCATAACGTTTATTACAATGCTGGTATGGTATATGGCGTTATTTACAATACTTTATTGTAAATAACGACATATACCTTACCAGAATTGTAATAAACGCCATGCACTTCTTACCGTGTAGTATCAATACGAATTGACATTAGATTTTTTATAAAAAGTTGCTCGATAACATCTCGATAACAACATATTTAAGAATACATTTATCATTTTTATTAACGCATTGTGTTTATTGTTAAATTGTTGTAAAATATCCCATTTTATCAAGGTCGTTGGTTCGGGGCATTGTCAAATTTGATTAGGCGAGTTTTTATGTTTATATGAGATTCATACTATCGACAGACAACCGTATACCTTCCTTAAAGCATCATATTTTTAGCCCCTTTCCCTGGTGCATTTTGTATAGTAAAGACTTCACCCACCAAGAAGACAAGTCAAGCCAAACTAAACTCCATACAACCTATTTAAATAACAAAATCAATAAATTCAATCCATATAATAACAAACTAGGTATTAACCTTTTATATTTTCATTTGAATGCCATCTTACTTTACTAAACTAATGCAAATTACCTGTAATAATAAATGAAAAGAAAAAAAACACAGTCAGTTTGACATTTTCAAATAATAATAATAATGGTTTTTTTTTATTAAATCAATATTATCACCTTATCAGACACACATATCACAAATAGACATATAATTTAACAAGTTTTATTTTCTTATTACCCTTTGAACATTTACCCTTTCCCCATTCTTAAATAAAACACAAATTATTATTTTTTTAATGTGGGTAGCCTTCGAATTTTCTTAGGTGCAGTACAAACTGCGATATCGTTAGTTATACTACAATAAACATAAATATTGTATCGAATTTAAATCGAAACTACTCAGACTAGAGATTAACAGGATTCGCTTACTACCAAAGGCTCTAATAGAGTCGGTAATGACATCAATCTGTTATGATCTGATACAACATTGTTTTGTAAGAAAATTTTAATAAATTTATACTGAAAACTTTCGATTTCTTGGGTTCGAAATTTCATTTCCAGAGCCAAATATTTTTGCGGGATATTAAAAAACCGATTTTCCAGGGAATAATTTAAATTTGAAATTTTTCGAACTTTTCTTAATTTGACTTTATTTTGAGTCGATTGGTGAAAATCCGACGCTTGGGCGCGCAATGCTTGAAAGTGAAATTGCTCGGATCAACCAATTATAAAATTGCAGTAGCTAGATTGTGTACTGAACTGGCGTTAATTATTTTCGACTTCTTTCTACTGAATGAATATAACAACAATTCCGTCGATGTCAATGATAAAAATTGATGTAGACAAAGTTACCCGAACTTTATGAAAGTAGTTACTGGAATTCTCAATAATTACGAGCATTGCACTTTTAAGTCGAACTTAAATTTTAATAACCTCATGCTGGTAATTAATAGTTAATCTCAAACTATTCTTAAAATCCCATATTATAAAATAATCAAATTTCCTTGGCTACCTACAATTTTTCCTTGACATATTCAATAAATTTCGTAAGAAATTTCGTAAAAGAAAATCGTAATAAATAAATACCACGATAATAATCAAATAAAATAATGTTGTTTAACAAGAAATAAAAAAGTATTAATTTTATTAAATAGCCGGTAAAGTTATGTAAAAATAAAAACAAATAAATAATTTAATACATATAATTAGGAAGTCATTAATTTACCAGAATTAACCCTTGAACTATTCTCTTGTTATTTATTTGTCAATAAATATAGTTAACGAATGGCCTTTAAACAAACTATAATAATAATCATAATAATTTCGCTACGCAATTGATTCTATTTTATAATTTATAATATGTATGGTAATTACTTTATATGTGTACTTCTATATAATGGAATTTATATTGTGTGTATTTTAAATTATTTTTGATTGTATCAAATAATTTCGATTATATCACAGACTCACACGTTTTGTTCATGCAAATTCGAAGGTTTCTAGGTTGTTAACATTAGATATTTAATGTAAGTAGTGTTATTGAAGAACGAAGCGAGACAACAATACTTTGTGTATCATATCTAATTTTATGTCTTCATTTTTATATCACCTTCTAATAACGCCTATCACTTGGAGCTTCGCTGTCTACTTCGGCGATATTACATTCCTTTTTGCTTTGACGACTTTTCTTTATGGTTAATTCTGGCCTTCAATTCTGATCATTCCTAGACCAAGACATCATATGTATAACATTATTCTGTCCGAGCCCACATATCTTACTAAGCGTCGCTATATCTGGGTAGCCTACTTCTTGTCTTTGATCCTTGCCTAGTTTGAATT
The DNA here is from genome assembly GCF_905475395.1 of Chrysoperla carnea. NCBI lineage: Eukaryota > Metazoa > Arthropoda > Insecta > Neuroptera > Chrysopidae > Chrysoperla > Chrysoperla carnea. Next base: position 34,927,369 of record NC_058339.1, read on the forward strand.
AAGGGAGATATATTTTGGAAGTATTGCCACTGTATCTGGAAAACGGTTTTTAAAATGTTTATTACTTTCATGACCTTCAGCCAAAAATATTATTGATCCTCCATATATTCAAGGTATTATACCACTTACGTTATTTTATAATGCTGGGGCATTCTTCACGACCTCTATGTACTACAGACTATGTGCTAGATATTTTCGCAGTAAGTCTTTTTAAGAAAAGATTACTAATGAATGTTTTATTTTTTGTTTTCAGAGAAACGATTTGGATTTATCTTTAAGTATTCCACACTCATATCACGCAGCTAACGGTTACAATATGAACGATCAGGTAAGTTTTATACTATTTTTATCCAATATAATCTTTCGGAAATAATTGATTCACAACTAAATCCTTCCTAAATATTCTTTAAAAAAATAGTAGTAAATTCGACGTATAATATTTTCTGTCTTAAACAGATTTGAAAACATTTCAATTAATTGGTGTTATCGTGCAAGCCAATAGAACGTAAACGGTTGTTAATATCTACGAATAAACATTTCTTACATGTCCAATCGACCATGCATTTTGGCAACCATCTCAAAGCTATTTAAAGTATATATGAAGCACGAAGAGTTTTTGTGGACGTCCTTATGTATAAGACAAAGAATAACTTTTCAGAAAATGTATTGTGTGTGATGGGCGCGTAATCATTTGATCTGTAGTTGTATATGTGCACGCATGAACACAGCCGGTCAGTCTCTTCACTTGTGCATCATTTAAAATCACTTGTTCATTTATTTTAAATAATGTCTAACGAGATGGTTGCTAAACTGTATACAAGAGTTTCATGCACCTCGATATAGGGAAAACGATATAACATTTGAAATCAATTTTTATTCGGGCAGGACCGGGATGCGGTTTTTTGCATTCGATTCAGGAAATAAATTATAAAATTTGTGACCAATTTTGATTCTATACAATCCATGAAATTTTTTTGAGCTTCGATAGAAGTATAATCTTTGTAACGAAATCGTCCAAATTTTGTTACCCATGGGGTTTTTAGAGTCACTGAACACGAATGTGTCGTTCAAAAGTTTCCTCGATGGACCTGTTTATCAGAACGACCTGGATGTTCACCCTATTTCCAGTGTTGTGTCTCTATAAATTACATTCAAAATAATTACTTGGGGGCTTTCGAGGTCGCTGATCACGTATATGATGTCTAAAATACACTTCTATGTACCTAGGGAACAGGGAATCCTGGTTGCAGAGCTCATCATGGTTGCAAAGCTCATGCATCCAAAATTGACCCTCGATGGTTTTCGATGTCACAAATATGATTAAAAATTAATAATTGCCTTCGATATCAAAGCGTTTTTAGTGTTATATAGTCTTGCTCTACTAGCTTAACGATTTTTTTGGGTAGAAAGTAAGGAGGAAATTACCCCAAAAATGTTTCTAACGAGAGCACTCATATCCCCCACTCTAATATAGTACCAATAAATGATTTAAAAACATACACTTGAAAAAAAATATTTTCATACCTATTAAAAAATGTATGATACCATGAAATTACCATATCAAATAACCTCCACATAAAAAAAGATACAAAAATAAACCAATTTTAAAATTATCCATGCTTGAATAACGAAAAAAAAAAATCTAATCAAATTTTTTTTTAATGTTAGTATAAGCATATTTATATTAAGTTTAATAATTCACATACATTACTAATATTTGCATATATAAGTTATTAAAAATTGATTACACGTATGAATTTTTCATGTATGCTTGCTTGTGTGTGTTGGTTATACGCCTCCGTTACATTTGGTGGTTGTTCGGTATTGTTTCTATATTCTCTTCTCAAATATCTCTCTGTGTGTAGTGTAACGAATGACGAATAATGAATACAAATATTTTTTCATAATTAAATGTAATTTATTTATATTATAGTATATGTAGACTTCTAAAAAGTAAAATATTATTATTAATCCTTTTTCCTTCTTTTTAACTCATCTAGACTACATTTTAAAATTTATACAAGGATGTTAATTCTCCTATCAGGAAAAGGTTTTGTTTTTTATTAATTAATGATAACTACCGGATGAAATTCTAATTAAGAAGGTTGGATTTTCAACAGCTCTTTTAATATATTTTGCATTCTAGAATTTTTAGTATTCATTTGTTTTTATACTTTTTATCTGAAACATTTTTTCGTAAACTTTAATGTTTATCCGTGAGGGCGCAAATTAAGTTAGAAAGAACATTATATAATATGTTTTATATGGGAATATCAGTTATGAGTGTGTGACATCACAGTTGTGTTATATATACACAATATTGACTATCTTTCTTTACTTATATGACGAAAAAACAAAAGGATGCGTAATTAACGTTGTCTATACATGGTATTTCAACAATTAACTCAATCAATTGCTTGTTTCCACTTGTTTTATTTGTTAAGATAAGCAGTTAATATTTTTTAATGAATTTGAAACAAGAAACCAACCTTTCACATCGCCAAATTCGTTTTTTGGATATTTTTTGTAAATCAAATTTTCCAACATATATATTCATAATTCAATTATCATAATAATTTGAAGTCGATTGACTGTCTCTAACTCGAGATAAAATTAGTTTAAGTTCGTATAATTAACACGGAGAGCATAGGTGAAGTTGAGTTTTTTAATTCTAGAAAAAAACTAGATTTAAGATATTTTCAAAAAACTATCTGAACATTCATGTATTTGTTCTGAGTTAAAAAAAAAAAAAAAAAAAAAAAAAAAAAAAAAAAAAACCAAATTTACTGACTATTTCATTCTTGAGATATCATCAACAGAAACGACTATATTTAGAGTATAAGAAGTTGAAAAGAGATGTCTATTATAATATATACTTTAATACGGGAAAACAGAAGATTGACTACGAGAATACCTCGCGTTTATACATTAGAGTTAAAAAGAGAACTTTATTGGACTATGTATCTCACTGTCAGAAAAAATGACACAGTTAAAACATTCTAAGCGTACTCATCATATGTTATGTTATAATAATAACACTTAGAATGTTTTAAAACGAGCATTTTTTCTGACATTGAGTATATGTATACTAAGCATGTGTACTATTGTATATAGTACACAACATTTTTACAATAATGTACGGAGACACGGTGGATTACTTTTAGTTCTTTTTTCCACGATAAACTATTTTGAGCCTGCGGAAGTATATTTCTCGCAGATAATTTATGAATATCAGATTGTAATGAAATATATCGATATTTTTGAGTAGTAACACATGCATTTTAATTTTAATTATCACACTGTACAGACGTGTAACAAAGATAGATGTATATCTATCTCTGTATATTATTTCTCATTAACTTCATATCGTAATATAAGCGTTGTGCACGTTTTATAATAGAAACTGGAACAATGTGAAAATTATCAAATTAAATTTTAATCTACATGCTAATGAACCAACACCTCACTCACTTACCAACGTCTAAACTCCAACCTACTCCTCATACACCACCACACAATTATAATATGATGCTAAGAGAAGTTTTACTGTAATTTATTTTATATTCTATCTCTTTTTCTCATGTTCCTTCCCGAACATAATTGTTTTATTTGAAATAGAGTGTCGTAATAATAGTTGTGTTATTCGGTAGTTACAAAAGATTGATTATCAAAACAAAATTAACGATGATAACACATCACTTGCGTCGCTCAGCACGTTGTTCTGAGTTACGATATCGAAGAAGGAAGGATATATGTTTGTGTTGTGAGTTATTCGTTAGTACATGGTTTTACTGTTTTGTTGGTTATGTTTGTGGATTTTCTTCAATGATTTGATTTCATAAACTTATAAAATTATTGTCTTAGTTTTTCATAGCTCTGGCTAGATGGGCACGAATTGGCTCTTTAAAGCAAATCGTGACTGAAATTTACAAGCACACGATTTAATAAACAACCGAGAAGTGGTATCCCTAAATATTATTAATGTGAAAAAAGATTGTTTGTTTGTGACGCTTTCACGCAAAAACTACTGAATGGATTTGATTGAAACTCTACAGTAATAAATCTTGTACATCAGAGCAACACATGAGCTATAATTAAAAAGATATATTTAAAAATAACCTATGCAAGAATTTTCAGCTTTGATAGCTAATATCTTTTTTAACTGAGCAACTCTTAGGGGGCGGTTATTTATAACATCTACTCAAAATTTTATTTCATTCCGAAAAAAGTGGGTTTATTTTCTTGGAACTTTCTACTGTAAATGTTTATGACGTTATACGGCTTAATGGATTTAAGACTGTTGTCTCGCTGTGGGCATGGTGTCAGAAAATTCTATATTTGTATGTTACTATAAGAAGTCAATTACCATAATAATTTTACGTCGATTGACTCTTCGTGTATGGAAAGTATATATTATCGATATGCACCAATACCAGAAATCCAACACCCAAAAAAATTTGGCGGGTCAGGATCTTCGAACATTTTATAAGTCTCAAACAATATATTTTAATATAATATTTTCTAAAGATAGAAGTATAAAATAGTTATATGAGATATTGTTCATATTATTATATTCCCTCCAATTACCACTTCCACTACCCCCACCTGCCCACATCAGTAACACCATCTTTATTCTTGTCTGTGAATTATTTATTATTCTATTTTAATAATAATAATAATAATAATATAATGATATATTATATAATACACGTGTATATAATGGGTTGTATTTTCTTATTATATAACACCATCGTCACAACTATCTATGATTACACCTTAACATAACTAAGACGAATTACTACTACTTTGTGGTGGTGTGATATGAAGAATAATGATGATGTGGGTGGGTGGCTTTTTGTTGCTTATATAGCATAAAACTAATCCTTGCCAAAAACACAACCCAGACAATGTTGGTGTGTTTATTTTTGTGTTCCACACTCATCATTTTCTTATTAATTTCAGTGAAGTATTATGTATGCTGTTGTGTTTTGTATTTTAATTTATTTTTCAAAAATCTAATTAAAATATTTAAATTTTGTTTAGAGGGCACCGGATGTTTTTATGGTAATTTGTTTGCTAATTTGTATATTTACGAATTTTAAAAACTGAAAAATTATAACAAAAATTGTCCATTTTAAAGATTTTATTTTGTTCAAAGTGGGTGACAAGCCACCAATAAAAACAAGTGAAATTTACAAAATTTAAAAACCCCCGACAAATTTTTCGGGTACGGAACCCTAAACTCGCACTTGAAACATAGCTAAGAACAATCTCCGTTAAATTAGTCAAACGAAATCAAAAAAATTAAAATCGGTTCATCCGTTTAGGCGCTACGATGCCATAGACAGACACACACATAGCGGTCAAACTTATAACACCTCTTTTTTAGTTCGGGGGTTAAAAATACACTAAATAACATGACCTGTTATGAGGATGGTTATGTTATTTAGTGTATTTTTAACTAATCGGATCAAAAAACTAAATTAAAATCCTCGAGTGACTTTTCGTCTGAGGTGCATATTACGCCGGAATTGTGTTGTTTTATTGCGTATATTTCAACTTTATTTCTCATATTTCAAAAACTAGAATTTTTAGAATTTTGTATTAAATTTATTAAGAATTATCAAAACCTTTTGTTTCCAAAAGCCATTTTCCACCAGGAAAATGGAAGAACCTTTTACAAACAACGTAATACTAAACAATTTTTTAATTTAGTAATATTACAAAAATTATTCTTATGTATAGTTCTAAAATATTTTGTAATTTTACTAAAGAAATAATAGACAAAATAAAGTTGTAATTTTACAAAGTACAATGGGATTTAATGATAACAAACACGGTTTACGATTTTAGTTACCGTATTGAGCTTAATTTTTTAGTTGATATTCATTTCCCTAAATATTCAAAAACGTATAAACGTCTGGCTAGCTTTGAGTTCTCTGCCGTTCTCTTTTTTTTTTTTTTGAATCTCATTATAAGCGATCTTCTTATAGTTTCCATTAATACGTTCCTAAGTAATCGATTTTATTTATTTATTTTGATTTTTATCATATTGTTTGAATGAATTAAATAAAATAATTCATGTTGTGTTGTTAATATATGCATAGATAATTTAAATTTGTAAATAATTAACAAAATCAATAAATATACATATTATCATTATTACTATGTTTTATACATAATTAGATAAATTTATTAAATTATGTTTAAATGAATGGAGATGTAAATAACTGGAATTAATTTAAGACTATTGTATGTGTGTGTATTAATTTTTATGTTTATCTTGTACAGAATGTAAAAAGCAAAGAAATTATACTAATTTTCTTTAAAACCAAAGAAATTTTTTAAAAGAAATCACATGTTTTATTTGAAATATTACTATTTTTTTATTGTTTACATGTAATTGGTACAGTAAATGTCAAATAAAAATTATTGAATAATTAAATAAACTTGTATTAGAAATTATGAAAACAAAAGACAAAAGAAATTGCATGAGTAGAATTTTTTAAATGTAAAATTTGGAAATCGTATTCACAGTAAAATTTGTTAGAAAATAGTATTAAATTTTCAATATAAACCACATATACAGATCATAGACTTATATGCCCTTCCATAAAATTGTATTAATAAAGTAGTGTGGATCTTAAACACCCAGGGGAATAAATATTCATCAAAATATACTAACAATTTTAATCAATTCGTATCTCTTGGCAAATGCATTTCAGACGTATGTTTAAAAAAGGAGTAGCTTCCTGGAATTTTATTTCATAAATACCAGATTTATATAAAGATTTTAAGTGGTTGAACTATTGTTTTATTACAAAAATTAATGCAGCAGCATGTTTATACTTATGTCAAATAGTACAGAATGTTTCAAATGCAATTATTATCAATGGCATTTACAAATGAAATTGAAATGAGTATGTTTTTCAAGCTATTCGAAAATATTAACTTTAAGTATAGTTATCACACTCAAAAAGTTATGATCTAGCACTTGAATTAAAGAGTAATCCGATGAATTATTTCAATAAAACACCATGATATGAAATAAGTTTAGTACCTTTAAAAATATGATGAATGAGTGACACAGTAAATATCCTTCGTGGAAAATTATACTAAATACCTTTCAATCATTAATTTTAACCTCGATACATGTAAACTCTCGGATTGATCCTATTAAAACTCGATAAAAACATCTGTTCCATTCAGATTACTATTGCCAATAACACTTCACCAAACGGTCAAAAGTATGAAGCGATCCAACATGGAATATGATTCAAATTGAATCAGGAGGTCTGAATGTTAAGATATTTTTTGACAAAACTTACATCCAACGTATACAAAGATTCTATTCGTTGTGTGCGTAGTCATGGTAGGGACAATAAAATCGATGCCAGCGTTTCCAGTGAAATATTTTGGCGATAAAAGAGGCTGTTATGACTAATTTGCAATTCTTTACCATCAAATTGCACAAATATTATTTTTCAAATGTAAATTATCATAATTATTTATTTAAATTTGTGAGACAATAATATTAAATTTTCAATGTAAGTCATAAATGCAATCCATACAATTATATATGCATCTATACAATTCTATAATTAAAGTAGTGTATCGTTACCATGGAAGCGCTTTCCTATAAAACTCACGCACGGTGCGAATACCTCAGATTAGGTCTTTTATTACATATTTGTTCAAAATTGTATAGAACGTTTCGTGTTCGATGTAAAATTTGAACAAATAATAACATATCAAAGAAGTATAATTTGTGACACTTAGTAATTTGTGTACAAAGTAATACTCAATTGTTATTAACTTGAATGTTTTTGAGAGTAATCAAATATATGGATTGAAGTAGATAAGAGAATATATGAATTTAATTACGATTTGACCTTATTTACTGCATGAATAACGACAAAATAGGCCATACATTTTATAACGATGATAAAACTTTACCTCTCGCATGCCTAACAACTAAACCCTTTTAAATGTATCAGTTCAGAAGATAGGAATATTAATTTGAATTAAATATTTTAATTAATATATACTACTTTTTTATTTTTAAAACATTTGTAATTTAAATTATTTAAATAAAATAAATGTTTTTGATAATTGAGTGTAAATTAAATAAATTACAATTGAAAATATTTTTAATGATATAATCAATATTAATATTATTTAATTGAATTTATTTTATCGGTTAATTAAAAATTATGTGTATTTTAATTTATTAAAATTGAAATAAATTGGTAAATACTGTTTGTATGTATAACTAAATAGAAACCAGTTGAATAAAAAATCGTTTATTCAACTTTATTTTATCTTTTCTATTATTTCGTTAAGAAAAAGAAGCTTCAAGAAAAGAAGCTTTTACATACATCAACGAATTTGAATTCTTTTTTTATTTATATCGTTATGAAAACTTATTTCATGCATTTTCCTGGAGATAAGATCTATATGTAAGTTTCAAGGGCATCGGCAGTCAATTGGTGAAGGGGGGAGGGGAAGGATAGTGGACAGATAAAGTTAATACACGATAAGAAATATATGGCGTTTATAACAATACTGGTATGATATAGGGACAGATAGATCAAAAAGTATCTAATAATTCTCTATATAATATTTCCGTAAGATCCACAGCTGTGGCTTTATTTACAATAATTTATTCTTACTATGATATACCATACCAGCATTGTAATAAACGCCATGCATTTCTTATCGTGTAGCTGTACAATGCAGAATATTAAAAATTTTATATATAAAGTAAAATTTCCAAAATTAAAAAAGCGCTCGAAAAATTTTTGAGGAATGGAACCGAATTTGAGGATCATCGCTTATTTTTTAGTTGTTCCGGGTACGAAATCCTAAACTCGTCCTTGAAACATAACAAACGAAACAAAAAAATTCAAATCGGTTCATCCGCTTAGGCGCTACGATGCCACAGACAATGAAAAATATCGGAAAAATTAATTTTCAAAGATTCTGCGAAGTAAGTAGTATTGACAAAATAGTTCTAAGATATACAAAAAAATCTTCCAATTGTAAAAAAGAACCATTCTACCAGATTTTAGTGATGTTCTTTGACACCTCGTCCATTCGCATCAGATTAAATTAATCAGTTGTTAACAAAGACTTATCATCGGTAGTTTTTTGATGAAAGACTTTCAAAATTTCCTTCTACACTTTATATATTATTTAAAGGCCAACTACAACATTATACACGACTAATTTATTTAAATAAACGTCATATGAGATTAAGCGTAAAATAACTGGCGGTTATTATTATTAGATATAAAAGAGCAGCCTACAACTACAAATTTCTAAACGACAGTTTAATCAGATTATTATTACGTATATTCTAATTTTCTCACGATCAACCAATAATTAAGAAATAATATTGAACTAAATAAAAAAAAAACCAGAACTTTTTTTTTATTTTATGATAGTAATTAAATCAGTGAACACACATATTATTAGTTTTAAAAAAAATAATAAATAAGAAATTAGATTGAGCACGTCACGATTTTTGATAAGGCACACCTCTTTCGATATTCAAATATAAATCTTTTTAATTACTATTAAAATACTGCCCATTAAAAATATGTCTAGCTAAACGCTTACTAAAAGAATTATTTTTTATTTCGTTCACGTGAATTCGCTTTTTTTTGTGTTGTAAACTGCTTCTGAGACAATGATGGTTGGTTGCATTGTACTGTTTAACCCGTTGAACGGTTAATGAATTTTTGGAAAGTTTTGGAAATTAAGCTTTCGATTGGATTAAATACTTGAAGAGATGGAACCGGCTAAGTGATCGAGCGAGTAAAGACGCAGTCGCTTTTAACCATTTGACTACTTAGACTAGTCGGTTGCGGATTCAAATTCTAGCAGTGGTAGTCTGATCCTTGGTAGAATCAGACAAGGTATGCTCTTATGAAAAGCAGGAGTAGGATGGGGAAATTCTCTTACTCTCTCACACGGTACCAAGTCACCGCCATATTGCTTATGTCATATTTATTGACAGTAAATATGTAAAAAAATTATTAAACAAATAAATCAACTTCACAGTTCGAATGTAAACAAACAATCAATATGGCGGTAACTGGGTACCGTGTGAGAGAGATTACCGAGAGTGGAGCATTCCCCCACCCTACACCTACCTGCACAAAGAGCATACCTTGTCTGATTCTACTAAGGTCTGATCAATTATAATTAATGGGGCGGTAAATTGATCACACTGTTGTCACTCGGATAAGAATTAAGTAACCGACTCCACCCACATCATAAATTTAATTGTATGTATTCGGATGTAGTTTAAATAAATCAAGATTAAAATTAATGATGGTGGTGGGCTCTGTTATAGATGTATATGTCTGAGGAGATTGGAAATTTAACCACTACTATATTTTTTTACATCAAGTTTTATGCTTCAATTTAAACATACAATTGTGTTCTGAAATGAACCCCTGAATCTAATCTCTGGCTAGTAAAATATTAAACCAATTTATTAATTAAACCAATGAATTTCTTTGGCATCCTTAGCTTAAAATCAATATTAAATCTGGAAGTTAGTGGATAGAGAACTACCAAATATACGAGTGTGATAAGTTTATAAATATTTATCACTTTACTTTAGCGTGACAATAAAATCAAATAACTATAATTATAACGCTAACTTTTGAATAAATACAGTGTTAAAAATAATATTTTAAAAAACTAGTTACTAATTTCAAAATTCCCGAGTTTGTTGTACAGTATAAAATACAAATTTATACGTCATAAATCTTATTTCTGTTTAAAATGTATTTTTGGTTGTATAATTTATGGGTAAATTTTAATGTTTCATTATAAATACATATTTTGTGAAGTTAAATAAATGATATATTATTTATTTAGACTTCCTAATATTTTTTATTTAATTGATATATAATTAAATTTATTTTAGTTTTCAAATGAATCGGAAATTATTTAGAAAATCAATTTTTTAGGGATTTTCAAAATACTATGCACTTAAAATATCATACTAATGTTAGAAATCATAAGAAATTTTTACTAATTTTATTAAAAGATGCTCGAAAATTATTTATGAATTTCTCATTCTGAAAATGTGCGTTTTCCATGAAAATGTAAACAGTTAGCTATAGAAAAGTTAATGGTATTTGATCAAGCATTACATTTTTTAACCGACTTCAAACAAAAAAGGAGGAGGTTATCAATTCGACTGTTTTTTTTATATATATATATATATGTTTTTCTCAGAACTTTCGACTGGGTGAACCGATTTTGATGATTCTTTATCTATTTGAAAGCTGGTGCTTCCCGTGTGGTCCCATTTTTAGTTCAGTTTTGACAACGGCATCCATGGGAAAACCATAAAAGTTTCAAATTTGCATTAAGTATGCACGACATAAGGATGAATAACTCAACTCAATATCAGATTCTTTTTTTAGTGACAAATTAGTTAGTGTACTTCGGATTCACTAAAAATCACAAAATAACTAAAACTTTTAACAAAAAGAAAACCGACTTCAAAGAAAAAACTTTTCCAAAACAAATTAATATGCACTATAAAGTAAAAAATTAAAGATAATATAATGTAGTTAAAATTATTGTTATTTTTGGAGTCGGTGTCAGCCTAGCTAATGTAGCAAACTGTTCTGTCAGAGTTGTTTCCTTGGCTGACACCGACTCCAAAAATAACAATAATTTTAACTGCATTATATTATCGTAATAGATATCATATGCATCGAATATTCTGAAAATTGACACGTAACTCTCAATTAAAAAATATTTGTCATCATAAAATATAAACAAATAACCACAAACAAACAAACAAAATGGGAAAAAAAATCATAATAAATTTCTTCAATCGTTTCTATATACATATTTATTTAATTTGCTTTTAACGTCATGCTTATTACATTCAAAACGAAATGAAAAAAAATCCCAACTCCAGTAAGCGAAGAAGTAAACGAGAATGGCGCACAGTGGTGGTAAAAGTATATTTTGCAATAAGACCACACACAACGTTAACAAAACATAATAATAACAATCATGAAAATATAAATAAATTGAAAGAAACAAATGTAATGAAATAATATTATAATGTGATCGAATCCAAATAGTACAGACACATAGGCCAAAGATAGACGGACAATCAGTCACCACAATAGTCACCGGATGTAATAATGCAATAAGAAAAACATTTGTGGATTAATAATGTTTTATGTGTTTGATCCACGACAATAACTTAACAAGTTAAATGCAAATCTTGTTTGGTTAACTATAAATTTATTATCGAAAAGGTACAGAAGAAATGGTGTACCATGAAATTAATAGATATTTTAGTAATCCGTAGCGATTTATAAATGCATTTAATTCAACCTCGCTAAGAATGGAGTAACGACAAACCGGGATAACCATGAATTATTAGGAAACATAATTGAGCGAGAATTATTAAGAAAATTAGAGAAATACCAATATACTAGCAGTTTTCCACCTGCTTCGTTGGGTAATTTCAACTAAAAAAACAAAGACTTCTGCGTTATAGCCTGTAATTTATATCAAAAACACTAAGGAGATATCAACTACGATGCAAAACATCCTCAAAATAACTTTCTATCCCGGCTTAACCCTGTTAGGCGATGAGTTTCCATAAAATATGAAACATGTCTTCCATCAATTCTATTAAAGAATGTTTATAACTTTGCCCCCGTTTTTCACCCCTTATGAATAGAATTGGAAAATCGAATTATCTTATCGGACTTCACACAAAGAACACATTCCCCAAGTTTCAGGTCTCTACAATCAGCGGTTTAGGCTGCGCGTTGATCCGTCAGTCAGTCATTCAGAACAAAGCATTTTATAGATAACGTACGCAATTTCAAGTATCATCTAAAATTTCATACGAATACTTCTAAGACAACAAATTTATTCGAAAATGTAAATTGGACCCAAAAATATCAGAGTATAATTGAGGTACATGCATATCATTTTTCTTAGAATTTCGAGGAGTAACATTGAAACAGATATTAGTTAATGTTTATTTCATAGTAAAAAAGAAAAATATGAAATCGTTACGAAACTTCTGATAAACTATCCCAAATCGCACTTAACTATTTTAATTTTTTTATTTAAATCGCAAAAGTTGTTGTTTGTTGCATGACAATTTTATAGACGAATGAATATATAAATTTTATTAATTTATAAATTGATTTTAATTAGATTAGATTGAAATGATAAATATATATGTTAATTAATTTATAATTTAATTGATTACTCATTGGTTTTAATACGTGTGGTTATTGTATTAGACATTGCTAGAATAGTATATTACACTTTTTGTATAATATATCTTCAATTACAGGAGGCGTATTTATCTAAATTTAAAAAAAATTACAATTGATGTTATCAATAATTAATTTATATTTTAAACGATAGATATATGTTTCCAAGAACACATTAACTAATCTCATCGATTAATCTCAATGTTAGGGTTATTTGCTCTTATAGATTTTAATATTTAATGAAATTTATTTCTCATAAAGTAATTTTTGTACTGAATATTTTATACTATTAGTTACATTCTGGTTATATCGTGGACTACAATTGGTATTTTGAAATAAATTACAAATTCGTTTGTCAAAAAAGCGAACTGCAGGAGCAAAAGGAATTAATTTCAAGTGCACAGAAAGAAACAGTCGAGGTCTATTCATAAATATAATGTGCAAAAATGCTGGATTTAGTCAACTTTTACAAGATAATAAAGATAATTTGGCGCATCAAAGATACTCCTCTATAAAGAAACACAATAAAAGAAAGAATCTTAAAACTGGGCGAAAATGTAATAGATCAACAAAAAATTGACATTAACTCGGTTTCTTTTATATCGCTTGGTCTTGGCGAAATCACCAACGTCACCAAATCTGCACGTTAAGCTGTTTTTGTTCGATATTGCTTAGGAAACGTTATTAAGGAAGAAATAATTGCGGATCCCTATAATGACGGAGTCAAAATTGTTTTACGGCACGTCTACAGCTTCATTAACCCTTTATTTAGAAAAAATGGCTCCTTGATACAACAAAGGCTCGCCAACCCTGGGCTAGTAGACCATTTAAAAAGTGAGCTATTTCATATTGGACTAGAAAAGTGAGCCACACATTAAAATTTTTCTGCAAATAGTTTCACCAAATCCTGAATTTGTTAAACTTGAAGGGATATGTGAATGCAAATGATTAAAAAATATAGTAATTATCAAAAATAAAGAATTTCTTGGCAAGTTGACTCTGTCTTGTCCGTGAACCAAAATACACTTTTCAAACAGAATTCATCAGACAAAAAACCAACCGAAAATCAAAGAAGAAATAACAGAAATAAATAGACTCACTTCAAGAAGATGCCTTTTAACTGCTCAATAAGGAAAACTAGAAGAGAGTAGCACTACACAGACGATAGATGAAGGTGCTAGCGAAGGATAAAGTTCGATTCGTATTGCAATTGCCGTGAATTGAATTCAGTTGATTGCCATTTCTACACTTGGGCGAAAAATATTTTATCAACTACATCTCTCTAAACAGTTTTCACTGTACAAACCATAAATAAATACTTTTTTCATGAAATATAAAAAAAAAATGAATCATAATTTTTACATGGCGGAGCATTACCAACATTACCAAACACAAAGTTTATGAAAATGTTACATAGTAATAATAATAATAGTATTTTCTATAATGCTGATTTAATATCGAATATAATTCTTTATTCTTTCACTACACACACACATGATGATGACGATGGTGGCTGTAGATGGCTTGTGAATGTTATTATATGGACCATATTTCAAAAGCTGTCTCGTAAATAATGTAGTTCTGTTCTCTGGCCCGGCCTGGTGTGTGTATACTATATGTGTGTAGGGCATCCAACCCATTAAATTTGTTTTCATGGGTCACCACCATTCCACTTTAATATTATACGCTATATATACAATTTTATACATGTTTGTAATCAGTTCTGGTATTTGAAGAGGCGCCACCCTGACCACTATCATATCTAATCATTATGATAGGAAAATTTTTCTATGTATCATATTTTATGCCCATTCTATTTGGTTTCGTTTATAACAAATTTTAAGCGTTATTTGTTCCAGCTAGAATTATTTTCATATTATAGGAATCTAGGGATTAAATCATCACAAAAGTGGAAATTCGCGTTCATATAAACTTTTTTCTTACTTCATTTTTCAACACTCTATAACTTGTTAGCTTTCTTACTGTATGATTCTCTACTTTTGAATGTGATCGATTAGTTGTACGGCCAAAGGATTGAAATAAGCACATCAGCCTGTAAGAAATCGTGGCAATGTGTGCAAGTTTCTCTTGTTTTAGTCAATGGGAAATATGAAATTTGATATCGTGAGTTAGCACATAATAAATATAAGCATAGGCTCTGCAGATAACCAAGTAATATTAAAAAGACAAGTTAGGTTAATATCCAGGTAATATTCAAGTCCTTTATTTTTACTATTCGCTATTCGCAGACTTTATGCTAAAATTTGGGACATAACTGACAATAACAAGCTCATATTTTCGACTGATACGAAACAGGAGAGCGCGAAATATTGCCTAATTGGCTATCTACAACTCTTATCCCTAACATTTTATGAAGATTAATTCTATAATAGAAATTATTCAATAAACATGATAGAGGTTGAAACTGGGTTACCATCCGATATTTATCGGTTACCATCTTATGGTCTGGGAAGCAGAATAAAAATACAAATATAATCCCAAACCGATTAGTTCTTGGCTCTGTTTCTGTTCAGTCACTAGTTTACATTTTTTTTATCCACCTATCTATCAAAACATTTTAGGCTTGGAAAATCCTGAATATGTTGTTTTTGAGGTTTTAAAATGTTTGCAAAATAAACAATCAGACCGTCTATCGGAACTCCACTTTTACTAAAAGCGGTGAGTAGTATAAACAAGGAAAAATGAATGAGAGGTTAAGAAATCCACGTATTTAAATATATTAAAAGTTGCAAGACATCGTGAAGGACAATAACATTTTGGTGTCATTGTTTCTACATTTTCTTTTGCATCACGTGCTATTTTTTGCAATTAAGTCAAATTTTATTTTCGGTATCCGTTGTTCAAACACCTTCTAAGCAATATCTACTTGAATAGGTATTCAAAACCCAAGATTTTCCTCTAGATGTAACAAACTGCCTAATTAAAATTTGGGACCGCTACCTAATGGGAAATTACCTAATTACCAATGTAAGATGAAACAAGGAGTAATGACCATAAAACATACAAATTACAGACACTAAAATATTAACTAAACTTTATTAAGTATACGGTACTTGAAGTTATAAAATTGGCGACCATTTTTTTCCTTCTCTATCAATGACAGTTAAAATGTCCCGTGTCTGACAGACAAACACACATTACAGTTGCCATTATTAACATATGTGTTGTGATATACTGTAATATACTGTATAGTCTGTAGTGAGTGGTAGGTACTGTGAGGACTGACTGTAATTTATTTCTGTGAAAGTTATTTTAATTTAGTTTCACTCAAATTTAATATAACTTATTGGTTGAAATATATACACTTTAACAATTTTATGTGACATGCAAAAATATATTATTATTTTATTTGGAAAAAAATTGTATGAATATATTATGACGACTGTTTTGTAGAATAAAATGTAGTGAGTAATAAAGGTTTTTTGTTTTCTGAGCCAAGTTTTCGACGAATTTTTACTTTCTAGCATGTATCTACATATAAATAATACCTTACTCAATTAGAGCCTAATGTATCATGCAAAAATTGCTTAAAAGTCTACAGTACAGAGAGGGGTATAGTTTCGTGTTGATTACTCTTAGGAAATTTCGTGAGTGGCTTCATTTCAGTGTAACCTACAACGTTTACTTTAAAAAACTTTGAAATTGAGGTTTGTGAAGATGGCACCCCCATGACCGAATTTTACGTTCTTTGTGAGCTTAATCGTTTGACCATCGTAGGACCACTTTTGACCACCCTCAATTTTCGTTTGACCACCCTCCGTTCGGAAAATATTCACGATTCAAAATTTTATTTCTCGTAGCCTCCACCATAACCAGCATAGGGAAAATAACATGGTAGCACCCCCATGAACGAAATTTAATTTAATTGTGAGCTCAATCGATTCTAAATCGTAGGACCACTTTTGACCACTCACAATTTTCGTTTGACCACCCTTCGTTCGAAAAATATTTAGAAAAAACAATTTTTTTTTTAACGAAAAACAAAAAAGGCTGGATTCTAATGAATTACTACAAATTCTGGGGTGTTTTTGTGCTCAATCGTTGGAGAATCGTAGGACCACCTGGGAATATTAACAAAAAACGTTAGACCACCCTCCGTTCGAAAAATATTTAGAAAAAACAAATTTTTTTTTAACGAAAACACGTTCCCTCCACCATCCAAAGATTGTAATAACGACAAAAACAAAAAAATCGATTTTCTACTAAAGGAGTGAAAAATTTATAGATTTTTTCATCCAAATCCATTCAAAATCGTAGGACCACTTTTGACCACCCACAATTTTCGTTTGACCACCCTCAGTTCGAAAAATATTTACAAAAAATGAATTTTTTTTTAACGAAAAAAAATGAAAAATGAATTTTTATATAAGCAGCAGGAATTCTGGGGTGTTTTTGATGTCAATTGTTAGCGAATCGTAGGACCACCCCAAAATATTCACAATTTTCGTTTGACCACCCTTCGTTCGAAAAATATTTAGAAAAAACAATTTTTTTTTTAACGAAAAACAAAAAAGGCTGGATTCTAATGAATTACTACAAATTCTGGGGTGTTTTTGTGCTCAACCGTTGGAGAATCGTAGGACCACCTAGGAATATTAACAAAAAACGTTAGACCACCCTCCGTTCGAAAAATATTTAGAAAAAACAAATTTTTTTTTAACGAAAAAACGTTCCCTCCACCATCCAAAGATTGTAATAACGACAAAAACAAAAAAATCGATTTTCTACTAAAGGAGTGAAAAATTTATAGATTTTTTCATCCAAATCCATTCAAAATCGTAGGACCACTTTTGACCACCCACAATTTTTGTTTGACCACCCTCAGTTCGAAAAATATTTACAAAAAACGAATTTTTTTTTAACGAAAAAAAATGAAAAATGAATTTTTATATAAGCAGCAGGAATTCTGGGGTGTTTTTGATGTCAATTGTTAGCGAATCGTAGGACCACCCCAAAATATTCACAATTTTCGTTTGACCACCCTTCGTTCGAAAAATATTTAGAAAAAACAATTTTTTTTTTAACGAAAAACAAAAAAGGCTGGATTCTAATGAATTACTACAAATTCTGGGGTGTTTTTGTGCTCAATCGTTGGAGAATCGTAGGACCACCTGGGAATATTAACAAAAAACGTTAGACCACCCTCCGTTCGAGAAATATTTAGAAAAAACAAATTTTTTTTTAACGAAAAAACGTTCCCTCCACCATCCAAAGATTGTAATAACGACAAAAACAAAAAAATCGATTTTCTACTAAAGGAGTGAAAAATTTATAGATTTTTTCATCCAAATCCATTCAAAATCGTAGGACCACTTTTGACCACCCACAATTTTCGTTTGACCACCCTCAGTTCGAAAAATATTTACAAAAAACGAATTTTTTTTTAACGAAAAAAAATGAAAAATGAATTTTTATATAAGCAGCAGGAATTCTGGGGTGTTTTTGATGTCAATTGTTAGCGAATCGTAGGACCACCCCAAAATATTCACAATTTTCGTTTGACCACCCTTCGTTCGAAAAATATTTAGAAAAAACAATTTTTTTTTTAACGAAAAACAAAAAAGGCTGGATTCTAATGAATTACTACAAATTCTGGGGTGTTTTTGTGCTCAATCGTTGGAGAATCGTAGGACCACCTGGGAATATTAACAAAAAACGTTAGACCACCCTCCGTTCTAAAAATATTTAGAAAAAACAAATTTTTTTTTAACGAAAAAACGTTCCCTCCACCATCCAAAGATTGTAATAACGACAAAAACAAAAAAATCGATTTTCTACTAAAGGAGTGAAAAATTTATAGATTTTTTCATCCAAATCCATTCAAAATCGTAGGACCACTTTTGACCACTCACAATTTTCGTTTGACCACCCTCAGTTCGAAAGATATATAAATATTAAATTCATAATCGTCTAATCGTTTGACCATCGTTGGACCAGTGTTGAAAAACCTGAAAATTCGTTACCACATACCACCAATCTTATTGGACCACTCTTAGTTTGAAGAATTCTGGTGGTGAAAATTGATACTTTATATTCTTATATTTTATTTATATCATACGCAAGGATGTTAATGAATACAGTTTAGATTCATTAATTAGTGAAAAAATAATGTTCGGAAAAACTAGTTATACTTTTTTACACTTATTATCTATATTACGATAAAAGTTAAGCAACAGCGATAATTAGTATTAAAAATTTGGTTTTATGGTGGTTTTTTTTATTACTTTTTACAATTAAATCAACCAATGTATTTCATAAACGAAAGACTATAAGAATTACTTTTTATAAAATCCATTAAATAAACAGGAAAAAGATAAGCTTTTGCAATTAAATTATCAAAAATGCTTTATAAACGCAAGAATTTATGAATGATTTCTTTAAAAAAATTTTAAAAAGAAGGTTCCAGTTTGTTAGTCATTTCCACTCCACCTTCGAGGTAGACTTTTTTTTAATGTGGTATCCCCAATAGGCCTATTCCAAATGAATCTAAGATTATGAGTTTTTAAGACTAATAGAATCAAATTAGATCCTTTGTTGCCATAACAACGTTTTTTTTTTCTGAAATGTTATTCTGTTAGTTAGCGTTCTTATTTAAAATTTTAAATAAATGTCTAAATCTTATTTTAAAAGCGGATTTTGAGAATGTGTTTTAGATTTGTCATTTTCTGATTTCAAATTTTGTTTTGATGTCTATGTTTAAATAAAAATTTCTTTGTTGAACAAATTTTCATTTTTTGGCCTATTATTGCACAAATGTTAAAAAACTTAATAAAATTTTAATTTATTGTGCGTACACTTAACATAGTGGTGTACGGTTTTCTAGCAAATACTTTAAAAGTTTTTAAATTTTTTAATACTGGAACTTGATAAATGTGTTCGATTTTTTAAACTTCTCTAATTTATTAGAAATAGTGCAACACTGATATTCGTTTTTCGTTAAAAAAAAAATGTTTTTTCTAAATATTTTTCGAACAAAAGGTGGTCAAACGATTTTTGTGAATATTTTGGGGTGGTCCTACGATTCGCTAACAATTGACATCAAAAACACCCCAGAATTCCTGCTGCTTATATAAAAATTCATTTTTCATTTTTTTTCGTTAAAAAAAAATTCGTTTTTTGTAAATATTTTTCGAACTGAGGGTGGTCAAACAAAAATTGTGGGTGGTCAAAAGTGGTCCTACGATTTTGAATGGATTTGGATGAAAAAATCTATAAATTTTTCACTCCTTTAGTAGAAAATCGATTTTTTTGTTTTTGTCGTTATTACAATCTTTGGATGGTGGAGGGAACGTTTTTTCGTTAAAAAAAAATTTGTTTTTTCTAAATATTTTTAGAACGGAGGGTGGTCTAACGTTTTTTGTTAATATTCCCAGGTGGTCCTACGATTCTCCAACGATTGAGCACAAAAACACCCCAGAATTTGTAGTAATTCATTAGAATCCAGCCTTTTTTGTTTTTCGTTAAAAAAAAAATTGTTTTTTCTAAATATTTTTCGAACGAAGGGTGGTCAAACGAAAATTGTGAATATTTTGGGGTGGTCCTACGATTCGCTAACAATTGACATCAAAAACACCCCAGAATTCCTGCTGCTTATATAAAAATTCATTTTTCATTTTTTTTCGTTAAAAAAAAATTCGTTTTTTGTAAATATTTTTCGAACTGAGGGTGGTCAAACAAAAATTGTGGGTGGTCAAAAGTGGTCCTACGATTTTGAATGGATTTGGATGAAAAAATCTATAAATTTTTCACTCCTTTAGTAGAAAATCGATTTTTTTGTTTTTGTCGTTATTACAATCTTTGGATGGTGGAGGGAACGTTTTTTCGTTAAAAAAAAATTTGTTTTTTCTAAATATTTTTCGAACGGAGGGTGGTCTAACGTTTTTTGTTAATATTCCCAGGTGGTCCTACGATTCTCCAACGATTGAGCACAAAAACACCCCAGAATTTGTAGTAATTCATTAGAATCCAGCCTTTTTTGTTTTTCGTTAAAAAAAAAATTGTTTTTTCTAAATATTTTTCGAACGAAGGGTGGTCAAACGAAAATTGTGAATATTTTGGGGTGGTCCTACGATTCGCTAACAATTGACATCAAAAACACCCCAGAATTCCTGCTGCTTATATAAAAATTCATTTTTCATTTTTTTTCGTTAAAAAAAAATTCGTTTTTTGTAAATATTTTTCGAACTGAGGGTGGTCAAACGAAAATTGTGGGTGGTCAAAAGTGGTCCTACGATTTTGAATGGATTTGGATGAAAAAATCTATAAATTTTTCACTCCTTTAGTAGAAAATCGATTTTTTTGTTTTTGTCGTTATTACAATCTTTGGATGGTGGAGGGAACGTTTTTTCGTTAAAAAAAAATTTGTTTTTTCTAAATATTTTTCGAACGGAGGGTGGTCTAACGTTTTTTGTTAATATTCCCAGGTGGTCCTACGATTCTCCAACGATTGAGCACAAAAACACCCCAGAATTTGTAGTAATTCATTAGAATCCAGCCTTTTTTGTTTTTCGTTAAAAAAAAAATTGTTTTTTCTAAATATTTTTCGAACGAAGGGTGGTCAAACGAAAATTGTGAATATTTTGGGGTGGTCCTACGATTCGCTAACAATTGACATCAAAAACACCCCAGAATTCCTGCTGCTTATATAAAAATTCATTTTTCATTTTTTTTCGTTAAAAAAAAATTCGTTTTTTGTAAATATTTTTCGAACTGAGGGTGGTCAAACAAAAATTGTGGGTGGTCAAAAGTGGTCCTACGATTTTGAATGGATTTGGATGAAAAAATCTATAAATTTTTCACTCCTTTAGTAGAAAATCGATTTTTTTGTTTTTGTCGTTATTACAATCTTTGGATGGTGGAGGGAACGTTTTTTCGTTAAAAAAAAATTTGTTTTTTCTAAATATTTTTCGAACGGAGGGTGGTCTAACGTTTTTTGTTAATATTCCTAGGTGGTCCTACGATTCTCCAACGGTTGAGCACAAAAACACCCCAGAATTTGTAGTAATTCATTAGAATCCAGCCTTTTTTGTTTTTCGTTAAAAAAAAAATTGTTTTTTCTAAATATTTTTCGAACGAAGGGTGGTCAAACGAAAATTGTGAATATTTTGGGGTGGTCCTACGATTCGCTAACAATTGACATCAAAAACACCCCAGAATTCCTGCTGCTTATATAAAAATTCATTTTTCATTTTTTTTCGTTAAAAAAAAATTCATTTTTTGTAAATATTTTTCGAACTGAGGGTGGTCAAACGAAAATTGTGGGTGGTCAAAAGTGGTCCTACGATTTTGAATGGATTTGGATGAAAAAATCTATAAATTTTTCACTCCTTTAGTAGAAAATCGATTTTTTTGTTTTTGTCGTTATTACAATCTTTGGATGGTGGAGGGAACGTTTTTTCGTTAAAAAAAAATTTGTTTTTTCTAAATATTTTTCGAACGGAGGGTGGTCTAACGTTTTTTGTTAATATTCCCAGGTGGTCCTACGATTCTCCAACGATTGAGCACAAAAACACCCCAGAATTTGTAGTAATTCATTAGAATCCAGCCTTTTTTGTTTTTCGTTAAAAAAAAAATTGTTTTTTCTAAATATTTTTCGAACGAAGGGTGGTCAAACGAAAATTGTGAGTGGTCAAAAGTGGTCCTACGATTTAGAATCGATTGAGCTCACAATTAAATTAAATTTCGTTCATGGGGGTGCTACCATGTTATTTTCCCTATGCTGGTTATGGTGGAGGCTACGAGAAATAAAATTTTGAATCGTGAATATTTTCCGAACGGAGGGTGGTCAAACGAAAATTGAGGGTGGTCAAAAGTGGTCCTACGATGGTCAAACGATTAAGCTCACAAAGAACGTAAAATTCGGTCATGGGGGTGCCATCTTCACAAACCTGATTAGGGCGTTTTCAACGCGGAAGACGGGAAACATGACAATTAAACGACCTATTGAAAAAATATGAACAACCATTTGCTGTTTTCTTGAATGCAAGATAATGAATACAATAAGAGAGAATAATAGTGTCCTACAAAAATATAGTCCCACTACTCTAGTCTTGGTTTACATTTCTAGTTGTATTATTATTTAATTAATATATTTTGATTTATATTATAACTAATCGAATAAATTTAAGTCATAACAATGTTTGCTTTTATTTTAAGAAGAAAAGAACGAAAAACAAGGTAATCAAAATTATATTCTATTTTTGAAAATAGGAAAATAAATAAATAATACAACAAATTTTCTCTTTATAGAAGAAACACATTCATTCATACATACACAACAATCAAATACAATTATCTAAAATAATTAATTAAAAGACTTGTATGTATACGTACTGTGTACTGTGTGTTATATTGTGTGATGCAATTAAAAACAAAAAGCTCTCGTATTTAATTAAATAATTTTTGTGAAAGTTCTTTGATCTTAATTAAGTTTTGTATTGTGTGTATATATATATATATGTGTGTGTATGAAAAAGAAAATGGGGAGAAGTTATGTTATAAAGGAGATAGGAACATGTATACAGACTTATAGCAAAACTAGAGAAAGATTTATTCTTTTGAAGATTTTCAAGTAGATATATGTACAGTGAAAAGTCTTTGTGACAACACTTTGTTCCTCCTTTGAGGTAAAGCAAGGAGATACGGTTTTGTTAAAAAAAAATTCCAGGAAGTTATAAATAAAATACTGAACTTCAGTCCAATCTTCGAAACACTTTTATGATTGAGTCAAAAATTCTAATCGTTTTTGGCGAATATGATTCTCTATATGTCGAAACTATCGTGGATTAAAAAGATTAAAAATCTTCAGTAATCAAAATTGCTTCGAAATGATCTTAGGCTTCGTACCATGTTATTTGGGTAAAAGTGACTCGCTTTGGTTTTCTCTCAAAGTAATGACAAATAAAACCATTTACCAAATCATCAAACAAACAAGTTTCCGTTTCTGGAGTGAGATAAAATTTAATTGAAATTGATTAAATTGATTATAAAAATCATAGACTTAAAAAAACATGAAAATTGAGTTCGTTAGAGTTTTCTTAGAACTATTTACAAAATATTATATTAAATCATATCGCAAAACTAAAAGGTGTTTCTCAAAGGCTTTCACAAAGATAAAAACTTGTAAGTTTAAAAAATTCACAAGCCTCCATATGACAAAACCAGAAACATGCAAAAGATACAAACATGGCGTGGTAGTAATATCTTTTTCTTATCTTGTTACTGAGCTCCACTGACAGACGATATATGTAAAAACTGTAAACTACACTCATATTAATGGTATTTTCGATGTCGCTATAGACAGCTTTTACTTTATACAATATACATAGAATAATACCATCTTATAACGTATATGGCGCTGTTGTAGTAAATAAGAATATTGAGGAAATGTACCTAACCTAACCTATACAACAAAACATCTACATTTTCACCTACGTGAAAACACTTTAGAAGTGTGAATACGATTGCCTCTACACAATACGATAGATTAAAATGAAATAGTATTATTGTATTGTTTTAATAATAGAATGAGATAAATGAATTTAACGTTGTCATATAAAAAAAGAGGAGTATGTTATAATAATGTAACAACTTGACAGCAGTAGTATCACTGTTGAATTTTTTTAATTTTTTTTTTGTATGATTTTTGCATGTAGAAAAAAAATTTACATGCAACTCTCTTTATCATTTTCAATTGCTTTTCATAAGTTTTTTGTTGTTTAATGTCAATGTTTGATGAATATGTTGAAGGTTAGAATAATGGGTGACATTCGGTAGTATTCGATTTTTTTCGTAAAAAATTTGTTGATTCCAACTTTTAAATTAGTAGCTATACATTTTGTAGATAAATATGTATAACTGTTTCCACTTTTAGTCGCCTAAATTTTTAATACTCGGAAGAAAATTAAATAGTCTTTCGAGGTTGAATTATGTAGATTATTTTTTAATTTTTCTACCTTAGTAGAGAGGTAGAGACCTAGATATCTTTACTTAAAATTTATTAAATAAAGGTACAAGCGTATGTCAACTATAATCAAATACAAAGTAGTTACTACTTTCTCACTTCTCCAACCTTTACAATCATGCTTAAAATATGACCTATTATTTTTTTTTTTTGCCGAAATATTAGGGTAAATTAAATTACTAAATTTTACCCATCTGTTTTTGTTTTATCTTACGCCAGTTGTGAATCAATTTCTGCTTTTTAAAAAATGACAATAATTTAAATTTTACTTATTTTTTACAGACATTTCATACTCCTAGTTTTGGTGACGAAGAATTTGACATTCCACCAATTAATCCTCATCATCAACAACATCAACAACATCAACAGCATCAACAACATCAACAACATATACAACATGAACAACAAAATATGCAAGCGTACCAACAGCAAACGGTAAAAATTTTCACTTTTTTAAATAATCAGAATTAGAGGCATTTCCTTAAAAAATATTTATCTAGTTGTAAAATAGAATTTTATAACTAAGTGACTTTTGGATCCTAATTACACTAGAAAATAAGAAAATCGAGACAAAAAGTATTTTTGGATTTTTAAGTTTAGATACCCAAAATTGCAAAAACTTAACTCAATTAACTTTTCATGTAAAACTTGCAATTTTAGTAAACAAATCTGTTTAGTAATGATGTGCAATTAATTTTTCACAGATATCCATGCAACAGATGAACCCACCAGAGAGTATGGGAATGCATGATCCGTCCCAAGGTGGTTATCAACAACCATTATATTTATCTGGACCACCAGATCATCATCAAATGGGTGGTGGTATGAATGTGAATCAAGCGTACAATAGTCCACCAAATTCATATTCAATGCCAAGTCCACAGCATCAACAGAACTCTCATTTATTAATGATGCAACAACAACAAGAACAACAAAGACAGCAACATGAGCAACAACAAAGGCAACAGCAAGAACAGCAAAGACAGCAACAGCAACAACAGCATAATATGATGATGAGTGGACATGGGCCACAACAACCTCAGCCACCCCAACCGCCTCCACCGCATGCTCAAGGTGGTATGCCACCATATGGACGATCACCACAGCATCCACAAGCTGCTGGACGTGGGAATAGTCCTCCAGCAGCACAGCCTGGACAGGAACCAGCAACAACTAGTGAGGATAGTGACGACAGTACTCCACATAATGCAATTGTAAGTTGCTTTAATTGTTGTAATCTCAAAATTATATAAAATTACGAATATAAAATTTTCAGTTGCCTCTTTCTTCCAGAGATAAATTAATTTTCCATTTTTCGAAGCAATTATAATCAAATTATTTCATAAAATCTATATTCATTAGGCTTAAGGTATTAAGACTGTTTCGTAACGCAGAGGCAGTGTCCGTATCAAAGCCGGTGTGCCACAAGACTCCATACTTGGACCAGTTTCATATGACTATCAAATGACATGACAAAGATACAAGCTCCTTATTAAAGTTTCAGGTGGTGCACCGCCCAGAACATATTTAAACATTAATAAATTGTACTAATTCGTTCCATACGATAATTTTTGACAATACAATGCACCCAACACAAGAAAAATAAATTGACTAATATTAATAAAAAATATTTATTGCTAATAATAATATTTTACACATAAAAGTTGTGCTATATTAAAAACAAAACCCTGATATTTGTGATGGATGAATATGTTTTGTTTTAAAATGAAATAAGTATATTTCATTTCAAATATTTATTATATGGAATCGTGCTTTTCATGTCAACAATCATATAAAAAACTAATTTTAGTTTTTTGTTGTGTTACCAAACAACAATAATAATAACTTAAGTGAATCATAAAATGTAAATTAACCATGAAAAAACTAATTTCAATTCAATAAAAAAAAAATGTTATTGTTATTTAAAATATTTTTTTTTAAATGTACATTTGTGCTGTATTGTTGCCGATTTTGTGTTTATTCAACATAATAACATATAAAGATTTATAATATGTTCTCACATTAATATTAAAAGGCAAATGTCGGACGTACTCAAAGACTCTGTGAAGTTTTCTGTTTAATTGCTAATGTTCTAAGTAATTTATGATTTGACTGGAAAACAGGGGAACAAAATTACTAACTTTATTATGGTTAAAGAAAGTGCAGATTAATTTTCTATTTAATGCATTAATATACTTTTGTAGTAAATTTGAAAAATTGGTTTATACGTTATGGTGTTATCCGATTTACACCAAAACCGTATTATTTAAAAGAAAACACTATTTGCATTACATATTTTGGATTTTAAAAAACCAATTCAAATTTACTTCGAAAACAACGTAGAGTGTCATGGTGTCTTGAATGACATCACGACTTGGCATACAATCATTTGTGTGTATGCAAGTTTAAACAGTTTTAATCAAGTAACTTGCTTCGTTAAATTAAAATGCAATGTTGTTTACATAGACTGAATGCCTAATTTTACTAAAATTATTTTATAAAAAAAAAAAATAATAATCCTTACTTTTAATGAAAAATAATTTTGTGTTTTGTTATGTACATATGATTAATCATTAGAAACTTTTATCCGACTGATTTATTCTTAGTGGACAAAAGCCTATTATTTTTGTAGTAATCTGTTGATTATTCGGCGGATCAACATTAGGCGTTGTTATTTTTTAAAAGATTTATGTACACGTGTGGTTATTGTTTCTAAATCGCCACCTTATTATCAAAAAAGCAAACACTAAAATACTTTCAGCACTCTTCAAGGCAGAAAATTTCAAAAAATATCCACCGCTGTCATTACACATATACAATATACATGCGTCTAAATCTCGTATAATGCCTTCGCCTGGTCCTTTATACACTAACGCAGGTCTCTTCCCATACATTCAATAACTCGTTATCAGTCATAAAATTTCAAAGCCCAACTTCTTCAGCTCACCAATACTTCTATCTATTTTTTACTATAGTTTGATACGCTATGCATATTATAAATGGGATCGGTGATTGTGTGAAAAATTTCTTTAGCTTACGTTACTCCTGCGCAATGGCAATTTATTCCTTTTAAATTTTCGGATCATCAATTTGATTTTTATATTAAACGATTAGTATTAGTAGGGTTAAATCTATTGTGTTTCCAGCTAGGTAAATTGGATAAATAAAATTTAACAAAAATAAATTGTCTAACAATAAGAAGAAATTCAATTACAATATCTTTTTATTTATTTTGCCAGTATAAAAATTGATTTGATTCTCTTTAAACGAAAAAAAAACTAATAATAATCGAAAAGTCTAACAAAAATATTTCATTTTTATATTAAAAAAAAGGAAATAATTTTTTTTCTCCAAAGAAACATCATTTTATCGTTGTGCGGAGCTTTGTATGTATGTGTTATGTGAACATTGAAAACAAAAGAAGACGAAAAAAGGATATAAAGTGAAAGAAAAGAAAAATAATTGAATCTTGAAATTTCCATATAAAGTACATACACACATTCATATAGAATTCTTTTTAACATAATAAATTCAAAACATTTAGAATTGAAAAAAAAAAATTGTATGTACAGTAAAAACCGTTTATGGTGGTGGTTTCGAAGAGATCGATAATTCTCAGTTCTTTTCGCTTACATTTGTAATATCTAGGTCAGGGATGGCGTATCTTGTATCAACGTGCTATTTAAAAAAAACAAAATGTTTAATCCATAGACCATGTCATCAAATAATTTTGACTTCGTGACTATTGGAAAAATAATAAACAAAATACTATCAACTACTATTGGCATTTTTACTTTCATTGCTTATCAATTTCTCTTGTTTCAAATAATTTTTTGATCGGTGGCGTGCCCAAAAAATGTTATGTCGTGTGGCATTGGTTCACCATACCTTAACTAGGACAACCAGAAATATCCACGAATTAGTTTTATTTGAAATATTAAAAAAAAAAAAAAAAAACTTCGATGTAAATCATTAAATCTTTGGATATCAATATCTATATAGCGTGAGACATAACTAGATATATAATTGTAATTCCATTTAATTCAATATTATTAACCAATGGATTGTATTACAAATTTGAAAAAATATTGCCCGTTACCTGACCTAACTAAATGGCACTACAGGCCTGGAGGCAAGGCCTCCTCAACAATTGACTTCCATAGCAGTCTGTTTTTCGCCTTAAAACACCATCCTTTGATTTTCATAATTCGGAGATCATTTGTGGCATTGTCCATCCATTTCATCTTGGGCCTAACTGACCCAAGATATTAGGTCACTGACTGAGATTTCGAGTTTCTGGCTAGAACTTTAAAACTAGCTCTAATATTTTTGTAAATCTAGTGAAAGTATCACTGCGGAGAGCTCTATGAGTAAAAAACTTCATATTTTTTCGCTGGTGACAATTTTATAAAGCCATATTAATGTAAATAGTTTTCACTGTTGTATTGTGTTCAATTTTAAAACAGGGAGAGAAATAGTATGAAATATTATTACATTTTAAATGTATCTTTTTCTTCTTTTTTTTTTAATGAATACATTTTCAAAAAAAATAACCACAAACAGGACTCTCCAACATCAATCGCATTTTATTATATACAAAATACAAAAAATACAAAAACAAAAAACCAATGGAGAATTGAAAATATAAAATTTTTAAATTTATTTCATATAACTACATCGAATCACTTCTATGTTTTTATGGCAAAGGACCTCGCACAATTATATAAGAAAATGACTTTCTGTGAAACTTTTTCAAACCGCCCCCAAAATGTTCTTCGGATCGTTCACATCAAAAGCTCTCACGGTTACAAATTTTTTTAACGAGTAGTTTTCGAGCTACGGTCAAAGTAACACATATGTTATAGTTATAGCATATGACTACCGTGTGTGTGTGTTTCAGAGTAACCCATTTTCCTATCTAATAGTGCGAGGTCCTTTACTCTGAAATACGAAACATTTTTGGAGTCTTTGCGCATTAATTGACAGAGCAGGAAATGCTTTTTTCGCTTTTCGTTAAATAGTAAAAAATAATTGGATAGATACGTCGAATTTTATCAAGAATATAATTTTAAAATACTTTAAAATATGTTAAAACGACTCCTAAATCCTCTCCTAATATTATGAGCTAACCATAATCGAAACACTCTTTACTGAATCTTTAAAAGATTCCTGAGATGCTTTTATGTGGTTTATGAAATATGCTTTATGAAGCAATCTAATTCCATTTAGAAAAAAGTAGCGTATAGAGATTTCTATTCAATTAACGGTTGTAGATTTTAATCGATTGTAATTACTTTATTAAAACCAGATTTCCTGGTGTATAAATAAAATTTGTCTAGATGAATTGATTAAATAAAAGATTGAATCCTTATAGTGAATATAGATTTATTAATTATTTCGTCCAAATTGCTTCTAGAAATTAGAAACAATCTTCAGTTTTTAATTTTTAGTCTTAAATTATTCCAAATAGCCATATAATAATTTTCAATCATCGAACATAAAATATCGATACAAATATAATTTCTATTTTTTGTAATCACAATATCATGGAAGTTATCAAAAAAAAAAAAGCATAAAATTGAAAAACACGACGACGCGACGTTACAGGTTATAATAATAATACATTTTGCATTCATCTACCAAAACCCCATTGTATGGAAATGAGGCAACTGAAAAAAAAAATGTAGTGACTAAAAAAAATATTTATAAAAAAAAAACTTAACATATTGATTTACTTTTAGCAGATGGCAAATCTGAAACGACCGTCGCCAGAACCAGCAGACCCTGTCAAGGTCCAAAAGAAACCAAAAGTACAGAAAAAGAAAAAGAAACGTGATCCAAATGAACCACAAAAGTAAGTAGTAGTTTGGTTTATATATTGAATTTTATCAATATTTTTAAATCTATTCAAAATTTGTGTCTTGTTTGTTTGTGTAGTTTTTTAGATTCATTTTAATGATAGCATCAAGCACATAGTAGCGTAAAATGTACAATATTGTCCAATAAAATTTAATCAATATTTATCAAAAAGTAACACTAAAGTGGAAATATTACACAGGCATCAGAAAACTAATCTAAAAATCTATTGTTTGCGCGCCGTGTGTCTTTTAATTTTACCTTTGAGATATAAACAAACAAAAAACCATAGAGCATATAACCTCTTTTATATCATTTCATTATATGTTCTTAGATAGATTATACACCCTCTTCATTTCATATTTAAATCAATAGAGGTCAGTTCAGTATTTTGGAGTACTTTTCAAACCAACCCATGTTAATTCAAGTAATTTTTCGTTAAGAAATTTAGTTCTAAGACATACTTTTTAATGAGTCATAGACTGCTAAAGAACTCAGAAGTTTTTGTCGGATAAAAAATTATCTTTATTCAAATTGTCATCGCTTTTTGCTCTATATTATTGGATAATTTACGAATTATTAGATGTATCGAATTTCTAGCCCTACATTTTAATAAATTCGAAAAATGACTTAAGTACAGTGCCAAACATCTAAACTTGAAATTAAACATATTAATATAAGTTACGAACTAGTAGTCTAATAGTCAGTAGCCGGAAGACCTACGATCTTTAAAGATATCGTACAAAAGATGGAGATTTATTACTCTAACTGGCTATTGAGTCACTGGCTTTAATTTAAAGAGCTCTAGTCAGAATGATGATATACTTTGACCAAGTCAACCTACTACGTAATTTGGCACATTATCAGCAATAAATCACACTTAGAATAATGCTATTAACAGTTTGGCAAGATAGCTCAGTCGAGTGAGATCGATAAAGAAGATGTTTAATCTTTTCGGAACGCAAAAAACATCTGGGTGCTTCGAAAAATGTGCGGGGCATGAAAATAGTCCATAATTCCTAGGATTTTCTATTGTGAATTCATCCTTTAGTATATCGGATGGTCTCTATTGAGTTTTCATATGAGAAATTCTGAAGCAAATAGTTTTCTTTCTTTCATATTTCTCTTCTTCCGCGAGCTTAATAATTGGAAGTATCTATTTGCCTTTGTATTTTATTTCTTATTTGGGTTTAGAAGAAAATAAATACCTCTACTTTGAAGGGCCTACTATTTTTTCAAAGAACCGTTTTAGGTTGCCACAATTCTCTTTGATTCTGAGTGTACATAACAAACATAGTAAGTATTACAGCTCGTTATTTATATTCCAATTTATTTGTGCTAAATTGTATTTAAATAAATTATATGCTATGTGTATATCGGACGACAATTTATATTTATTTCAAGTGTATATTTATTTTTTTTATTTTATTTCTGTCTCAATTCTTTTTATTTATTTTCAAAAAAAATTTCGATAATTGTCAGACAAATAATTTCCTATACATATCGTTATAT
The DNA here is from genome assembly GCF_905475395.1 of Chrysoperla carnea. Lineage (NCBI taxonomy): Eukaryota > Metazoa > Arthropoda > Insecta > Neuroptera > Chrysopidae > Chrysoperla > Chrysoperla carnea. Next base: position 34,960,003 of record NC_058339.1, read on the forward strand.
AAAATTGCCATCGATAGCTACTAGATACGAACCGAACCTGTAAATCAATCGATTGCGGATTTTATTTTACGATTTATTATCACTTTTATTATATTTTACTTAAAAACAAAATGTTTTTTAATATGTCTTGTCAAGGAAGTTTATTTTTTTGTATAAGAAAGAATGAATTGTGTTTTTGTTATAGAAAATAACAATCGATGTCTGTGATTTTAAAATTCATAGCTACATTATTAAATGTTTGAATATTTTATTTTTTCTAAGTTCTTAGAAAATCATTTTAATTAGCAAAAGTCAATGATAGGAGGCATATATACAGCCACAAGTAACAGAAAAATGTAAAAAATAACATGCATAATACATTAATGCTCGGTAAGAAATGAATGGCGTTTACTACAATGCTGATATGGTGATATGGTAGAGCCACATACTATGAGTATCTATGTAAGCATAAGTAACATTACAATATTGAATAGGGCTATCCACCAGACGTATTATGAGTATCGCCATACAGTATGGGCATGACGCCCCTTCTGCATTGATTCGTCCGCCATAGCTATTGTTAATGTTACTATTCCCTCAATGGTTAAATCAATATGACGTTCACAACGATACTAGCATAGTGAAATTCACAAAAAATTTCTTACCGTGTACATAGTTACAAATTAACATTTGTTTATAAAACAAAGAAAACAATTTTTTTCTGTCTGCCATTCAATTGACTGTTCAATTCACTAAAAATTTTTTGGACCACGGTTTACAAAGGTAATAAATGAGATCTATAGTATATTTCGAAATAAATTTCAAGTTTTTCCTCGATTTCCTAGATCAATTTTTGTATTATATAAATACGTATTTCGATTACCAAGTAGTCATCACAAGTATGAATTAACTAATCGTAATTACTCTAATTGTGGTTGACTACTTGGTAGTCGAAATACGTATTTATATAATATAAAAATTGATCTAGGAAATTGGGGCAAAATAGATATATTTTTTTTTTAATTTATAGCTATCGCGAAAGGGAATTTATAAAAGATTTTTTTATGATGCTTGTAAAAGTATTAATTATGAAACCTGCAAAAATATTCTTCTATATCTTCTTCTATATCTTAAGATTGTTTATTAATAGAATCTAATTTTTATGCATACACCTTGGATCAGTGAACTGGAAAATACATAATAGACTGCAATCCGCGTAAAGCCACAGGGCACAAACTCGTTATCAATATATCCCAGTATGTGTTTATTATATTTGAAATTTTATTTACGTCCTTGTTTTGACAATTGCCTATATAATAACATGATATATTTGTAGACAATACAATAATATATTATTCAAATCTAATATTTATTTATTTTTTTTAAAACCATTTCGCTTCTATAAAATGGTATAAAATTTAAATTTTTTTATATAAGAAATTAATTGTATGGAAATAAATAAAATAAATTTCATTTCTCGTATGGTTTGATACAAAAAAAACCCCAATAATAATTTGGATATGTGTAATAATATGAAAGCTTAAATATAAATTATATTTAATACAGTGAAAACTGTTTACACCAATATTGAAAGATCTGTTAATTGAATTTTTGAATAAAAAATAATCATAAATTTTTATTTTTTATTTCAATTCTTTATCATAAACAATTTTGAAGCAAACAAATTTTTAAATTATTTGCACTGAAATATAATTTAATTCAAATGAATAAAATTTAAAAACTTTTCAAAGATTATAACCCTTTTATAGAAACAGCATGCCATGCACCATGTATATACGTGACGTAATAAATGTGATAAACATAGACCAGCGTTTTTATACCATGTATATGTAATATATATCAAGGTATAATAAGTTTAGTCCTAAGTTTGTAACGCTTGAAAACAAAAAGAGATATCAAGCTGAAATTTTTACAGCTTACTCAGGACGTAACAAGTGAGGTCGAGTTTGTAAATGAGCTACATAGGTCAATTGTGTTTTGGGTCCACAGGACCCAAAGTCAATTATTTGCGCTCCCACCATTATGAAATCATCAACAACCATCATTTTTTTAGAAAAACTAGGTTTATATTTGAAGTTTCTAAAACTTTGAATCTAGAAATATTGTTTTGACTAAGTCATTCCATTTAAAACCCTTTAATACTTTGTCTGCAGAGGATAAAATCTTTATTTTTGTAGCCAATGTTATCATATTATAGAAAGTCAAATTTTAATTTGAAAATGAAAATGAAAAAAAAAAACACTACTTTACGACGCAAACCAAGTGAAAACTATATTAACACTTTAACAAAAGTATATTTCCAAGTTTTTTTTTTGTGCACGGCGGCTATTTTATCCAAAATTTAGAGAAAGAAAGAAGTCTTCCCATGATTTATTCGAATAAAAAGTTCTTACGAACAGTTTTGACTGTGTATGTACACAAAATAGTATTAAAAATATTATATACACTTGATGTGCAAAATAAATATTCAATTAAGATTCAGAACCACACATCAAATAAATAGAAAATTGATCTAGAAAATGAGCATTACTTATCCAATAACATGTATTATGTATAATAAAATTGTAATACCAACATACATACATACATACCAGGATCAACCAAGGAGTTAGCTGACTGCTACTGCCATGATACTTATATACAGTTTGATTTTTATATTTCATTTCTATTTTAACAATTTCAAAACAGAGGTTGAGAATGCCTGCGTTTTACGAATATTAGCGCTAAGTAAATTATCGATTTGAACGCTTTCAGTTTATTTGATAACGACCCGAAATGATCGCCATTTTGGTTAGTATAGTTAATTTCAGAAGCGTTATTATCGGTCGAACGCAACTCATGTTTCTCTCTTTTAAATGATGAGATTAGCTCACAAACTTTTATACAAATTTTTGTCTTTATTAAATTTTATTTCAAAACTTATCACTTTTAAATTCGTAAGTAATTGGTTTTTAATACTAAGAAAAACTCTATCTAGCGATAAAAAAAAGAACTATAATTTGCAACGCCCGTAGATACAGAAATGGTTGTTTACAATCTAAAATATAAATCAAACGCACATACATACATTATATTTTTTTACTCGTTACGCTGAGATCTTAGCTCCATTATAAAAAGTTCTCTTAAAATGGTACCAATTTCTGTCACCAGGTGAAACCATACTCTTGGAAGATTCTTCCTTAAATCCTAAATACCCTTGTCTTATGCAATTAAAAGAACGGAACCGCACAAAAGCAACGAAACAAAATGGCTTTTACCACAAAAAAATAAAATGCAAACAAACTGTATATAGCATGTAATATATTAACAAGCATCATACATATAACTAACACCCTTTAATCACCCATACTCACGTCCTTTTACACAAATCGAATTCACCCTCACATTTCAAATGCTTATTGAATATTTACTTACCTCCTTGAAATTTCAATTATTCGTTGACACAAAAACGTGCTTCACATATTCTGAACGCGAACATGAATTTTCAATTCATATGCGTTTATGTGTGTGTTCGTTTACATCTCTTTCTTATTACTTCTTTAATGGCATATTTACAAGTTTGGAATGTGTTTATAATTCCTCTATAAACTATTATGATGTGAACGTGGGTGGGTGATGTGCGTGAAAGAGGGAGAGAATAGGAGACGGGAAAGAAGTTAGGATACTGAAGGATATATTTTCATACTCTCTGTTGATAATTATCATGACGATATTCTCACCTATTTGTCGTCATCTCGATATGTTTTGGTAACAAAGTCTATAAAATTAAAACCTGAAGACACAAAAGCGAAAAACAAAAATCATTATTCTTGAAAATCAATTGGGATTAAATATACGAATAGTTTTAAGCAAAAATAATACCACACCGAAAGAATACCTCTGACAACAGCTATTTCTAACTTAAACCTTCCTTCGAGAATCAGAGATTTGACATTTATGAAATATATGGAATATTTTATGCTTGTTTTCAGTTTCTGTCATTCAGATTTTAGTTATTGGGATGCACTTATCAAGGCCTTCAAGTTGATACCAAACACGATACATTGTTTTTTTTTTTTTTTTGGTCTTTATATCACACGAGTTATCGAGATCAAGAGGACTAGAAAAGAAGGAGAGTTAACTCCGGTTTTGAGTGGGCCCATAAATGTCCGAGATGACACTTGTAAGTTTACATTCCCGAATTTGAGGGCGTTGATTGTATCTCACAACCATAGCGTATAATGAAAAGAAGTTATTTTTTTCTCATACACTATTTTGCTATCATTGTAAAAAGGAAGGGTACTTTGTTTTGAAATTAAATCTTTGTATTCAAGATCTTCTGACTTTGCAATGAGTTAGATTCTGAATCGGTTCTAAATCTCATTTTGTTACTTATTACTTAAGGGTGATAATTACTTAACTTTGCTTTCCTATGTTTGCAACACTGTAAGCGGTGCAGTTGGCAATAAACTAAAGAGGGTTAGTTTCTACCCTCCATGCAATAAACACGTGTGTGTAAAACGTCAAAAGTTAGTTTGCAACAACAGGTTAACAAAATGGATTATCAAATTGGCGCAGATTTGCAACAGGAAATTGATATTGATTTTTCAATGAAAATTCCTGAGGAAACAGATTTTCACTTGTCTCGGTATGTTAATAAATAAAACTGGCGTATACAGAGAGATAAAACCTCAATAAATTTATGAGAACAGGCTCATAACCTAAGAAGTTTTGCGTGAAAAGTGCTTAATTCGTATTATTTAACTTTTTGCTGAAATCATATGGCCGCCAAGTTCATACGATTTGTTTTAATTTAATTCTTTTGTTAGGTTTTGTCGTGCACGCGCCTAAAAACTTCAAAAATTCAGGGCATCCCACAATCAACATCCACTAAACCCTAATCAAGATAACTCTCAAAGTTTACACACAAAAAAATGTTTTACAAAAATATTAAATCATTTCGAGTTTCAGCAAAATATTTTAGAGAGAAACCATTTTTGTCGTGTTATCATTTTCTATACTTTTGAAATTAGCTCGAATACCGCAGTTACTTCACTCTATATTCTAGACTTAGTAAGTCACATAACACTATAAATTTAACCATAATTCTACAAATTTTTTATAAATAAATTTATATCTTTTGTTACAGACCAGTATCCGCGTATGCATTATTTTTCCGTGATACACAAGCTGCAATAAAAGGGCAAAATCCAAATGCCAGTTTTGGTGAAGTATCCAAAATTGTTGCATCCATGTGGGATGCTTTAGATTCTGAGCACAAAAATGTAAGTTGATGTCTACATTTGTAGATTAGATGTTTATTATTAACAATTTTATGTATTGTCTGTAGGTTTATAAAAAGAAAACTGAAGCAGCCAAAAAAGAATATTTAAAGGCGTTAGCTGCATATAGAGCCAGTCTCGTATCAAAGGTAAATTAATTTTCTTTAAAAGTTATTTGATTAAAATTAGCACAGAAATTTTTTTTTATTGCCCACTATTTTTTTAAATTGAATAGACAGAAAAAGAAACTCAAAAAATATTCTTAAAAAACTTCAACAAATTTCTTAATAAAAATCCTTAATAAAAAGTTCAAAATTAATATATATATAATATTTTGTTTCTAAAATGAAAATTTTATCATTCTAAAGAAAAGTTACTCTTTGTAGGTAAATTGAATTAGAATATTTGAATTGAATCATTCAATACTTAATCAATGTTAGTCAATTTTCGAAATTCTAGAATTTATTTTTTAAATGTTATGGTATAAGTAAACTTTACTAAAATTTGAATAGAACTCTTTGATGACGCTTTCCACCCTAATATCAGAAACGAAAATTTGTTTATTCAGCTGATTATTCTAGCATAGGCTCAAGTAAATAAAAAATTTAAGTAAAATAAACTTAGGTATTTATGGATACATTTAGGTTCAATCACAATTTTTAATTATTCAATTTTTATACCATGTATATATGAAATATACATAGTATATTAAGTTTAGTCCCAAGTTTGTAACGCTTAAAAATAATGATGCTAGGAAAAAATTTTGTCATAGGTGTTCATAAAATCACCTAATTAGTCCATTTCCGGTTGTCCGCCCGTCCGTCCGTCTGTGGACACGATAACTCAAAAACGAAAAAAGATATCGAGCTGAAATTTTTACAGCGTACTCAGGACATAAAAAGTGAGGTCAAGTTCGTAAATTAGCATCATAGGTCAATTAGGTCTTGGGTCCGTAGGACCCATCTTGTAAACCGTTAGAGATAGAGCAAAAGTTTAAATGTTCCTTATCAAAAATTAAACAACTTTTGTTTGAAACATTTTTTCGTAAACATCACTGTTTACCCGTGAGGGCGCCAATTAAGCGGAAATTTTATAATATGTACCATACTTGAATATCAGTTATGTATGTGTCACATGTATGTATGTGTTATGTGATAAATAAATCAACACTGACTATGCATGGTATTTCAACAATTAACTCAGTCAATTGTTTGTTTTCACTTGTTAAAGTAAAAGAACATGCTCAATAAAATAAAATTCCATTTAATAAAACGTAGAATTTTATTTACCAGAAATAAATTTTAATTTGCATGTATTATCCCTAATTTTAGAGCGCTGGTGAACCAGAAAATATGTACGGAAATTACGGTGGTGGTAATTTCGGAAATAATCAACAATACAGCGGTTATTCTCCACAAAATGCTCTACCATCTCCACCAATGGGTGGTGCACCAACTCCACCAGCTCAACAGCAACAAGCGCCACCACCACAACAACAACAAAAACAACCACCTCCACAACAGCAAGCACCACCCCAATCACCCCAACAATCCCAACAACAGCAACAACAACAACAACAACAGCAGCAGCAGCAACAACAACAACAAATGAGTGGTCAAATGCAAAAGCCACCACAGATGATGATGATGAATGGGCAACAAGGACAACCACCAGTAAATCATCCTGGTATGATGGGTTCACCAATGGGCGGACCAATGGGTGGAGGTCATATGGGTGGGGGGCATATGCAAGGACCACCACCGCATATGCAACAGCCACAATACATGCAACATCAACAGGTAAATAATTATTTTTGGTGTTTTTAAGATTTCTTCTCTGTTTGATCACGGGGGGCAGCAACATTTTTAGTATCACTTTTCTAAAATAATTAGCCAATGTATTTATTAATTTCGATTTTTATTTTGTAGTTGTTTTTGTTTCAAGAAATTTTGTAGCCTACAGTTTTATCTGAATATCGTAAAATTGGAAGCATTTTCCGTGGAATGAAAGAAGTTGAAGATATTAATAATTCAGAATAAATAAGACTGCAGGTTATGGAATTATGTTATTTGTTTATTTTTTTTTTTTTTGCATGAATTTATGTTTCGAATATCCAAGTAAATACATTGGCTAATTGAATGAAATAAAACGAGCAACTGGCAAAAACTTTAGTAGAACAAAATTGCACTGGATTTCACCTTAAAGGAAAACAAAAAAAATTTGGCTAACACTAATAAAAGAGTAAAGTTAAAATAAAAGAATCAAAATTGAAACGCATTAAGTTACAAGCGTAGGGTATCATCGCTTTGTTTCAGGTGAACCATCCCGTACAAGTGCCAGTGCCCTCTCATATGCAACATTTGAGCCCCCCTCGCAGCGCTGAACATATGGTACCGAGTTCACCTCCTGTTTCAGCTCCCAACGCACAACAATCGCCACAACACGCCATCACCTCACCAACAGGACATGCAGCAGGCGGCACCACGCATGTCACACACCCCTCCCAAACATCATCCATACAACAACAATCATCACACGGTCAACAACAACCACAGTCCCAACAATCTAACGGCGGGGGGTCTACCACCCCACAACAACAACAGTCTATGGGGGGACACCAACCAACACAACAGCAGAGTATTGTGGGACAACAACAACAGCAGCAGCCCACCAGTGGTGCACCCCGGCCCACCAACACCTGCATACGGCACGGCTGCTCCAACACTGCCATCTCCAACTCAGAGTGGCAGGACGAATATTGCAGCAATGAATGTGTCGTCAGCCACTGCAGGTACTCCTTCATGTAATTATCATGTTTATATATTTTATATACATAATTACCACACCCTCTTACCTCCTCAAAATATGTACGCGTCATTAATCAGTTCCTAAATCAGTTACCAAAGAAAATATCAAAATTCAATGAAGATATCCAACTTTGAGAACTGATTTAGATTTTTTTGTATTTCGGTGGGATGCTTTTATCCATCATCATTAAATCGTTCACCAGTATGTTCCACGAATTATTAACAAACATAAGCAGTTATTTTTGGAACATTCTGTTACATGCTAAAATTGTCATTCATAACAATTTTATTGTCATCATAAATATTAATACGAAAATATCGGAACAAGAACTTGGAAAAAATTATGCGTGCATATCAAGTTTCTAGAATCGATAAATAGAATAATACGAAGTTACTTATTTTTCATTAACTTAATATTTTTCCGTTTATCGTTTCGATGTTCCATTAAATTATCACAGATTGTTCGAAAAGTTTTGTAAAAAACGATTTGCTAATTCCAAATGTTTTAAAAATTGGAATTAGAGCTAAAAAATTCAATAGGCTCTTTATCAGCTATTTACTTTAAGATGAATTTGGAAACATATTTGCTTGCAGTATTGCCTAAAATATTACAAGTCTTGTTTTCATCCAAAAAATTTTATAATGAAATTAATTAATTAATACCAAATATTTACATATAATTACAAAATATCTGTTATTCATAATTATAATGCCACTTTTTTTATAAACTCAATATTCTTACTTGTCTATCTGCCTGTTTACCTTTACCGTAAAAATCTTGAATTAAAAAATTTAGATACTTTTTTCTCGGTGAAATAGAGCTAAAAATCATAGGATATGCTTAAATCAGATGAAAATACAATATTACGATGGAAGGGATATAAAACTAAATTCTGCAAGTTACTTCGACAATATTTTGACATTCTCTTTTGAGTCTTTGTTATTTGCACCTGCAGAACCTGGAACGTGTCAGCTATAGAATGTTTCGAGTCCGAAACCTTAGATCATCAATCCTTGGAGTAGTCCCGGTAGACAAGCTTTAGTCATTCTGTGTATGAGTCTGGCCTCGACAAAATTCTATAGCTTCATCTGCTTAAAGTACCACCTCTTATTCGGAGGTCTGTCGATTTCAGGTGACAGATTGTTCTCAAGGAGGGCACGTTCTGACATTCAGTATTTTCTATTAATTTTTTTAAAATACTTAATATTAGTATAATATTTTTTTTTTTTGAGAGAGAGAGAGAATATACGAGTGACAAAAGCTTACGTAGTATGTAATATTTTCTAAAATGCAAAAAATTTCTTGTTAATTGCTAAAATTTCGAAATAGAAAGGCGCGATTATATATTAATGACTACGACTTACGGAATAATAAATAATTTGAACCGCGTATTTAGGGATTCAGCGGAAGAGAATTGGCATGAGGATAACGACTTAAACAGATTCGAGTTATAAAAATTCAACTCTACTATATATTTTCGAACATTCTGTAAGACTTGCTTACTACTAACATTTAAAAATTATAAAAATTACATCATATTTTTTCTATTTTATTACAGGGATGTATTCAGCACCTGGGTGGCATCCAATCAGAACCAATCTCAAAACTTCTCCACCGTAAAATAAATAAATAAATTAAATAAATAAATCTATATATATCAGCATAATACAATAATTAATTAGACATTTAAAGAAAATTAAAATAATAATTTATAAGTAAAAAAAAACTTAATAGCTCCTTTTCCAAGATGGAGCTATAATGTATAATGATGAGTTTTGACACACACATAATACATAACCTATTATATTTAAAGAAAAAACAAACAAAAGAATAAAAGTTACTACAAAAAAAAAGTGTGCGCAGAATATAGAGAGAGAAAAAATATAAATGTAAATAATTATAAAGAAATATTCTAATGTTTTTTGTTAATTTTTTTTTAGAATTTTCCAAAATTTACAAGTTTTCTTTTTATATTTATTTTACTCATCATATTAATTCAAACGATTTATTTTATGTTTTTTTACTTTTTCATAGATTTATCGATTAATTTTTTTTTAAATGTATATATTAAATAAAAAAAGAGAGAAAACTCATTCTAAATTTATAAAACCATTACTTATAAAAGCGCAGCAAATCGATGCGCTAAAATTTTTCCAATTCTTTTTAGGTGAAAAAAAAAACTTAATATAATAATATATATTATTATCATTATATAAGAGTATTTGTTTCGTAGTTGTATAATTCTTATCCTCTTGTCTCCTTACCTCTTCCAATTCTTCCTTGAACCTATCGAAGTTACCCTAGATCCTCCTCACTTAAAAACCACACGTACTCACCACACATACCAATCTTATTCATGTTGCTGTTAATGTAATAACGTTATAAAAATTCTATAATTGAGAAATATTATTATAGGTATTATATTTAAAAAAGAAAAAAAAAACAAAAGGTAATGATCCTCGTAGTCATTTGTTGTCCTTTTTAAGAATTTGAGAAAATGCGACGCGCTGCGATGACAAATATTAATTCAAATCAAAATAATCAACAGAATAGCTATTGGAAAATGAAAATTTTAGTAAAATATCTCTTAAGAAGTTTTTAAAATATTCAAATATGGATTTAATAAACAAATTTTGAGGTTGAGTTACCTATTCAAAAATGTTTGGAAATTTTGATTCGTTTACAATTGACGTTATATTAAAAGAATGCAAAAAAATCTTCAGATTGGAATAATAATTTGATCCCTATCATCAGGGCACGTTTTTATTAACCTTTTTTCTATAAAAACCTTTTTAGAAGTTTGAAAATATTATTTATAGTTAGAATAAGATCAGTTTTCCTTCTTTAGAGAGGACGTCTCTCAGATAATTCAAGTTGAAAGTAAACGGGGTTTAGAAATTTTTAACAGACATTTAATAAAAAATCAAATTTTCGCTCCTTATACAAAAGCTATCGCTTATTTATACAAAAAAATATTACGGAGTATTTGGAATATTCCATTGTTTGTCGTTTTAGCGACAAAATTGTACCAGAAAAATTCTTGAATCAAGTTTGTGCCATAACCAAACATTTTTATCGTTTTAACTCAAAATTTACTTAATAAATCCATAAAAAATATTTTCAAAATTTACTATTTTAGATAAAAATTAGTAATAAAAAAAATTCGTAGTATGTATATTATATAAATATTAGGGCAAAAAATTAATGACCATATTTAAGAAAAAAAAAGTGCTAAATTTGCTACTTTGAGTTCGAAAAAAAAAAATTAGTTTTATATTTCGTAGCAAATTGTAAAAAATTCTAAAAAAAATTGAGATTCAAATAAATTAAAAATTTCTTTTGAGATATTTATTTGAGCAATATATAACTATTCTGTGATACAAAGTTAACTAAAAAAATATGATGAAAGAACATTTTTAAATTAAAAAAAAATTGTATATAAATGTATTTTAGCTAGACGACTTAAAAGTTTTATAATATTAATTAATCTTTATATAATGAACTATTAATTATATATACAATTGAATTATTATTAATTTTTATTATTGAAATTAAAAAAAAAGGATAATTTCATTGAAAAAAAAAAAAAAAAAAAAACAACACATATCCTTTTAATATTTATTATTATGGTTGGAACAATGTAACTCTTAATAAAATTATTCGGCTCATCACTAATATTCACATTTTTTTACAGCAATTAGGAAAAGTCTAGAATTCTTTTAAATTTACCTGCGAATGAATGAGGCCTTAAAGTTTTGCGTATCATATGCTATCGTCATTGTAATACTTCACGAAAGTAGCCATTGGAGATGGGATCATCACGTAAATTGAATTCGCATTAAATTTAAGTGAAGAAAGGTAAGTAAATTGGAAATTTTACATATTTCGACTACGAGGATAAAAAAGAGTTCTGAAATTTGATGTAAATTTTATTGATGAGTTTCTGTTAATCGGCCATGTTTGTTTTTTTTATTGATAATAGTTACATTGTTACATCAGTATTAAAAAAAATATATTGTGGCATCTAAAAATATCATTCTACCTGATAAAATTTAAATGCAAAATAAAAAATAATTTAAAAAAAAACAAAAAAAAAACATTATCGCATGGTACCCTGTTCCTTATTTTAATAAGTGACTCCCGCAAGCAATTCGGGTGCTATGTTTATAATTTTAGAAACTGTTATTTTTGTACACAAGTGAAAATAAAAAATTGAGAAAATAAAAAGACCAAAAAAAAATATTTTGTTTCCGAACAAAATCATCTCGAAATATTTTAAATATAAAATATAAAAAAAATATATTATGTGACGAAAAATTACAATCATATTATTAATTTAAAGAAAATCTATTTAAAAAAAATTCTATAAATGAGTTTTAAAAAAAATCATGTTAAATTATTACATAAGCCAGACTAGAAAGAGAATAAATCGCAGAGGGAGTGAGAAAAAACAATATATAAAAATTGTTGCAATTTTTATTTGTCATATGAATTTATTTTTGTTAAATACATAGAGAAAGAAATTTTCGTTTAGTTTTATAATTTGGATTTTTTGTTAAATTTTTTTTCTACTTTTAATTTCAAATACTTTGATTTTTTTTCGAATTAAATTTATTCAAACTCATTTGTTAGTTTCGTATAGCTCCCTAATTTATTTATTTGAGTTTATAATAATTACAAATTAAATTTATCAATTAATATTTAAAATATAATTTTCTATAAGATTATATTTTTTAAGTATTTGAATTAACATTTAGAAAAAACGTATATCAAGGTATCCAAAAATTAACAAAATTTTCAGTTTTCTCACAGCAAAAATAAAAACAAATTTTTCTTCAAAAATTTCCTCATTTACAATATTCTGTTTACCAAGATAAATTATTGCATTTTTGGTATTGGCAAAAAATAATGGCTGAGAAAAATATTGTAAATTTTACATTTAGGTAGTATTACAAAAAACAAAAAAAAACTATATTTAAAAAAATTTAAAAAAAATCAATAAAAATAAAATAAATAATTAAAATTTAGAAATATTATAAGAATTTTAAAATTAATTTGTTTTTATTAATTATTACTATTCATTATTATTATTTTATATTGTATGCTGTACAGTAATTGCAAAAATTGATGTTTAAAAAAAACACAGAAATTTAATTGAATTAATTTTTATTTTGAAAATTAAGAATCTGATGTTTCAATTGAATATTAGAAGAGTATTATTAAAAAGAAAAAATAATAAAAAGAAATGATGACGTTTAGCTTTAATAAATCAAATAAAAAATGAATAAATTACAATTTTTGTAATAATTAATTATTATTAATATTATTACTATTGGAATTATTTAATTTTTAGTTACTAGACAGTATACATTGTAAATAACTCTAGTTATTGTACTACAATTATGCAAATTACTCTGTATGTAATCAAATAATATTGAAAATAAATAGATTGTACTCTAAAACTTTTAGTTATTTTTTTTATCTACCTTAAAACATTTTTTTTTTTTTAATATATAAATAAAAATCGTTATATTAAATTTATAAGGATTTTCTTTCAACAAATTTATCAATTAATTAATTATTTAGTAAAGGTAAGTATTACATTTATTTTATAGTAAACAATAAGTTCGGGTGGTTGTGTGGGTATAGAACTTGCATATGAAACGAAGGTACTCTGGTTCGTATCCTGGTGTGGTCAACATTTTTACTTTCAAATTAAATGAATTTTTCACGTCAATTATACATATGTCATAAATCACCATTCTGTCAGGGGGTGGGAATTTAAATGATCATAAATATATTTCATTCTTTAAAAGCATGTTCTCCTGTTACAAAATATTAAAAAATATGTACAAAAATGGCAGCTCCGCGATCTTAGCACCTCATGTGCGGAATTTCGATTGACCAATTATACCATCTGAAAGGTCAGAAATTGGTCATAAAAGGTCAGTTGGTCTCATTAATTGGTCAGCATCAGAAAATTGTTTATTAAAGATTGAAAAAACTCCACCTATGCGCGATCGGGAAGCATTCGCTGATAATTGGTCAGCTAATATAAATAATTGGTCAGTTTAATTTTATATTCAAAAAATAATATAATTTCGAAAAAATTTTCAATTTTTTCAACATTTGTACTAGGAGAACATAAGTGGGAATTAGTAGTTCCTGATAAGATGAAAGGTGAGTAAGTGTTTTCACCCCGAAAGTCTAAAATTTTATTTTGGCAGAAAGTTATTGGTCTGCCCACTAGAGGTCACACTCACCAAACAGGGTGTGCAGACCACTAACTTTCTGACTTACGAGGTGACAACAATTACCTTGCTATCAGGTACTACTTATTCCGTCCGTCCTTGATGTTCTCCTAGTAGAAATAAGAAAAAAATTGAAGTTTTTGAACGAAAAAAAAACTAATTTTTTCATCATTTACTAGGCAAACATGCTGTGGTGGAAATTTGAAAAAAAATGAAAATAAAAATCAGATTTTGCTTAAAAGATTTGATGAACTTTTTTTTAATATATGTCCTCACCTAGTTTCGAACCAAGGGACTATTTATTCGAAGTCAGATACGCTAACCATTATACCATTAGGGCTCTGTTATTCGTAATAATAAATAATTATATTCATATTTTCGACTTTCTTAAATTATAACAAAAAGTAAAACTCATTTTCGGAAAATTTTGAGTAGTATTATTACAAAAAAAAAATGGCAAACGAAGTTTGAAATACTTACCTATCGTGAAGTTCGAAATACTTACCTATTTTTAACTGAAATAATATTGTATAGCTACAAAGAGATGGGGAAAAATAAAATAAAAACAGGGTTTGAGTTTTCAACTTTATTTAAATGAAATCAAAATACATAAAAACTATTTACGAATTACTTGCACATAATTCCATATAATTAATTTCATCTTAAAAAAATTTTTTTGCATCAACTTTTTTTTTACAAACCAAATACCACACAAAAATAAAATGAAAAAACGAACCGAGGTACTCTGTAACCTGAGGAGACTGGGCTAGCCACTACTCCACCTGTGGCACATTGAATTTATCAACAATGATATACATACGTTTTACTCACCTTTTTTCAATAAACCAGTTTAAAATTACTTTTTTGATTTTAATTTTTTCTTCACTTTACAAATAGAAATAGGTTAAAAAAAGACGTAACTTTGTGTGATGTATTTTATAGATAACCCCTATCCCACCTCTTTGGGAGATTTACGTTCTCGTGCACTAAATTACAACTTTGTAGGTTTTTTCGAGATATGAAAAGACAACGAACATTATATTCTCCATCTAGGCAAATGATATTAAATGCGAGTGCTTGAAAATGGGAGGATATAGGAATTCCGGTAGCGGCAACTTTTCAATTAATTATCGGGATGGTAAATTGATTAAACTCTCGTTGAATGTATAAGGGTGAAGTAGGCGGCTACGTTTATGAATATTTTCTTTAATTCCACTAAAACCAAACGAATCCGCAATCGTACTATCTACAAATTCCCAAGCTTCATCAAATCGCTTTACCTCTCTATCCGTATCATTAAAATATGGCCGTAGTTATAGGTAGGAAGAAATCGCACTATCTAGAAACTCTCTTGTTCATCCATTCGTTCTTTCTTCTGTATCCGTATCACTAAAATATGACCTCTGTTATAGACGAATGGATATGTCAGGATAACGGAGATAAAACTAAATTCATCATTATAAATAATATTTCTGCACTAATTTACCTGTCATTTGGAAGATGAATTCTGTGAAGGAAGAAAATTTGCTCCACCGACAAAAAGAAATAAAACAAAAAATTTATAAAGTTTTATATATTTATTCAATGTCTTCAGTTTACTGTAACACATAATAATTGTTTCTTTTTTTGTATTTTTTTTTTTAATTTTTATTTTTTGTTTTTTTGTTGAATTTAAGCAACAATTAAAAAAATGTACATAAAATTGATAATTCAAAATCGATTTAAAATTAAAAAAAAATTAAATTGTCTATTAAACTAATTAATTCTTTGTTTTACAATATTTAATTCTAATGTTGTTTTTTTGTTTAATTTTTATTCAAAATTTATTTCTAAATATTGTCATGTATTTAGAGATGAAAAACATTATTTTTGAAATACAACAATTAAGTAAAAAGTAATTGCTGAATTCTGTTGTGTTTGTGATGAGAAAATTTATTTTAAAAAACGAAATAAAATTCATTTACACACATCAATCATTTTCTCTTATTGCCATTAGATTTTTCATCTCTAAAAATATTTTTTCTTTTTTATACAAACATTACTGGTTTCATTTTTTTTTTTCTGAGAATTACTAAAAAATTTTTATCGTGCAAAATATTTTAATATATAAAATGAATGACAGAGGGCGTTTTATAATCGCCAGACTAGAGTTTATATTACTTCATTTTTTTGAAAATTACCATACAATTACTTTATTTATTATTTAATTATTAATTATTTAATTCATTTTTGTGTGTGTTATTTGAATCACAAATAATACAAATATTTAATTAAAAATGGATATTATTAATTTTTTTTTAAACAAAACTATATAATATATACACAGTAATTAATTAATCAATTAATTTATAATTAAAAACTTAAACAATTTAATTAAATATCAGATTATAATAGTTTTTTTTATTAATTTTAACTGTATATAGTTTTTATTTGTTTTTTTAGTAAATTATGAATCATTTTAAAAATTTGTATCTTTCATTTGTGAGCAATAATCATTTATGTTTTATTTTTTATCCATAAGGAATTAAAATTGCCAGTTTGAGTCGATTAGGTTCATAAAAAAACTCGTTAAATGAACTCGAGGCTAGCCAAAAAGGATCTATCTGTAAAAAGTATTTCTAAGGCCGGCCCAACACACACAATTGAGATTTAGGTTGCAAATCAACTGACAAATAGTTTGCAATCAATCGTTTTCCATGGTTATCAGTTTTTTTTTTTTAAACTCTGGCATAAGTATGTAGCAACAACTGGTGACTACTTTGAAAACGATAAAAACATTAATTTATGAGCGAAAATTATGTGTTTTATTCAATATTTCCTGACATTTTTCAGCAATAAATCTGTTTCTGTATCCAGTTATTGAATAAAGATGCTCCACAATCTTGTTTTTTTAATGATAAAACATAAATGACTTAACACAACTTTAGATTTCATTATTATGCTATAATTAGCAACAATTCTAATTATTAAATTGAGCATTAAGTTACCCATACAGACGGAATGATATTTGTTCTTTTGTTCGTGCTTTTCCAAGTTTTGATTTGATTCCCATTAGGCATAATTTGGGAAAAAGTATTCTCTTTGAGCACGCTTTTCCGTTTACTTAAAAATTGACTTATTTGTAATAAAACTAGTATGAACATCGGTTTCCTAATAGTATTCTTTCCGGTTTTCTAATGTTCTTTTGAGTAGAAAAGACTCATTTTTTGGATGCTACCGATTTGATTTGTCCAAAAATACACCTCAAAAGAAAAACCTTGTAGTAGCGCATTTTTTATCATCGTGGCAAATATTAATTCATAATTTCGAATTTGTTAGAATGTATAAGATAAACAAGAATCGAAGTAATATTTTGGCATCATATAATTTAACAACAAAAATTTGTAAACATTTAAATGTGCTTGAACTATGTGATAGACATAATAATGAAATCATATTCCTAAATCGCTATAATGCATGCGGATTTTTTTTTTTTAATTTTGATACAAACCTAATTTTTAATTATTATCAAATCTAAATGATATTATGAATTTTTTTAATCGATTATCACGTATTAAATAATTTGTTAAATTGTTTATTATCACGTTACACAAATAATTAATTAATCAACTAATCTTATTAAACAATATACAAAATTTTAGATTCAAATCCTTCCCTGATTTTTTATGAATAGAAAAACATAAATAATTTAGATACGAATTCAGTGACGGAAAATGTATTTTTTATAGAACATTTTGTACAAATTACGAAAAATATTTTTTCCGTCACCAAATAAAATGATAATACGAATATAACGTGAAAAATTATGTACGAGTTTAACATAAGGTTTGGCAATTCGCAAAATAAATGTCTTTATTCAATTAGGTCTTCTCTATTTCAACCTTACTGACAGTAGAGATAAAATCTTAATTGCTGTTAAAAAAGTAGCCAAAAAAGCAATTTTAAAAGCCGCGGTAAACATTAATTTGGAAAAAAATTTGTGTTCGTTCAGAAGTTCGTATCCGCCAGATCTGGCCCCACTTGATTTTATTTGAGTCAATTAGAGCCAAATCTTTAGAAGACTATCCAGTATGGGTTTCAAACGTAATTTTGTGCATGTGTCTTGCGTCAATATTTTGAACGAAAATTATGTGTTTGGCTCAACAAAAATTGCGATACTTTTTTGACAGAGTAGGAGGAACCGCGACTTCCTTTTAAAATATTACGGAAGACTACCACTTAAGGTGGGAGACACGACTTCAAACTCCAAACAAGCGTATATCAGTAAGTTGATTGTGGTTAACAATTCGATTTTGCCAACCTATATAATACGAAATATTTTTCAAGTATTATTCTTATCACACACGATTGAAAATAAAATTATTGCACCAATTGTGTTAACAAAACTAAAAATTGAGAAATTAAATATTTTTAAGAGAGAGAGAAAGAGAGATTTACAGAAAAGAACACAAATTGTATAACAAAAAAATAATTATTAAATAATTAAACTAATATTGCGTTATAAACATTAAAAATTTTAAAATAATAATATTTCTACCTTAAAATCTAAAAAATCTGATATATACTTTTTAATATAAGAGAAAAATTCTCTTAATTAAAATAACACCTTCTAAAAAATTAATTTCATTAATTCGTCGTCATGAGCAATTATAAAATTCTTGGAAAAATTATTTTTCACTACTTGGTTTGTTGTTGATTTTTGTGCAATAATTTCTAGGCCTAAATAAATTTTATTTGGCTGCTCTTAAAATACGAATTATCACAAATCAAATGTTTTTCACATCGCACAAATCATTTATTATTTTGTACAGCTACGAGTTTATTTTTATGACACATTTCTTTAACAATGAACAAAAATACGAAACGTAATTGTTTCGTTCGTCACAGAATATTGAAGAAATTAAAAGACAATTAAAAAAACAAAAAAAATAACTAAAAGCAGAACACACAATGTATTGATGGATTCTCGGGTTTTTTTTGTCTTTCTTTCATTTATAAAAAATGGCACAAACATATGTAATATTTTTTTTTAAAACTTCAGTTTTTGTTTTTTATATTAAATTTATATATATTTTTTTAAATAGGCCTTAATGAATATATATTACGTGATGAGATATTTACATTTTTTTATTTGGACACACTCTCCGTCCATATTTTCACACATGGTCTTGAAAAATTTGTTTTGAAATCATTTATACAACACTATTATTCATTTATTAAATTGTGTAATCACCAATTTTTTATTTTGGCAACTTTATTTTTAACAACGATTTTTTCCATAAATAATTGGACCTAAAATAAAATTCATATATTTTTAAAAACTTACTGTTATGAGCACAGACTTCTAAAAAACTAGACAGCTAATATAATACTCCTGTTAATTAGGATAATATACAAGAAAAATAATAAATAGATGATTATATATATATAAATGCCAACAAATATCGACAAAATAGCTTGAACAGTTGACTAGTCAGCCAGTGGAAATTTACAGCACTATATTGTTACATCAAATGTATGTAGGGGAGGGGCTAAATCATCACATATACGGCCAATTTTTTTTATGATTACTTGCAAAAATCTTTATAAAACATAAGAAAAATGCCAAGCACTTTTTAGAAATTTGTAGAGTTTCCAGGAATGTTTTGAATTTCAGAAGTAATTTATGTTTTCTTCGTTGATAAAAGCAGTCTTTATGTTTTTTTTAGCTAGAAACGACTTTAGTAATTAATGAAGTAACCATGATTCATGATTGAAAAATAAAATGGATAATAAGTAAGATTAAACGTCCAAAACTTTCTAGTCTCATTAAAATACGTACCTATTTTAAACATTTTACATATTATATGCAACATAAATAGGATCTAATTGATCTGCCAAGAAACCATCCCTTAAATGCATCCGTTGTTTTTCTCCACGTGAATTAACAGGTACAACACCAGGGTCAACAACAACAACTACACCAACGACTAATTGCTGTTCTTCTAAAACAGTGTTTGTAACCAATGGTACTACATCTAATGCTTCACTTTCATTGCCATCTAATTCAACTACCACAACCAGTAAATTTGTCCATGTAAAAACGGCACTGCAAATAAAAAAATTGAAATTAATCATGAAAGTCTCATGTAAAATTTCGGTAACTTGTCCGAATATTTTTATCCAAAAAGCGTATCAAATTTGTAAAAAAGTATCAAATTTGTATCAAATTACAGTCTTATTGCGAGCTCCTCTGCAGGAGCATTATTATTAGGTCTCGTTGAACCTTTTTACACCCGAACATAAAAAAATTCGAACTACTTTTCACTCTCATCATAGTTATATATGAGATTTTTATATTTCTTGGAATTCATATATTAGTGCTTTCATATCAATATGAACAACGCGAGGAGTAAAAAAGGAAAATTCTTTTGATATATAATCCTTTTATTTTCATACCTACACATGGAACGTTTCACAAAAGTAGAGCAAGAAATTTTCGCAATCACCCACCCACATTTATAAGATTTTGAAGCTCCGACTGTTCAACTAATTAAGAATTAGAGACATTTTGAATAAACATCAAACTGAACCAATTCTCAGCACAGCAAAGGACTCAAATGTTCCAGAGATTCCTTAAGAAATTTCGTCGCTTGTTTAAAAGATCTTATCGAAAGTGCAACAGTTCATATTTTGACGTTATTATTTTCAAGAAATTAAGATTGACTTTTCTATATAATAAGTAAACGATTTTCTTCTAAAACTGAAAGTATATATGAGACACTTAGTATTTCGGGCAGAAAAATGAAAAATAAAACTTACCATTCAGCAATTTTCTTATGACACCTCAATACACTATTTTCAATATCAATTGGATGGTATCGCATTCCTCTTAACATAATCGTTTCATCTAGGGCACCCACGACAAATACAGCATCATGTAATTCTACTGCAGTTTCATTTTGTTGTATCGATTGTGGTATGGTTTGTATCGAAGATGTTTCTGATAAACTGGATACATCATCATTTAATAAATCAGTATCTCCACCCAATTGACCACCACTACCGCCTTCAGTACGTCGTAAAAAGCCTAAATAACCAGTACGGCAATAAACTTCACCAGTACCACCCGTTACAAGTTTCGCATTAAAATGATCGGCATATTCACTTTCATCACCATATATTGTAAAATATCCACTAGCACAATGTGGTGCTTGTACCCATATTTCCCCTAAATGTGAGTCTCCACATTGTCCTCGACTCTCTGGATTTGCAATTATCACTTTAACGCCAGGTAATAATTTACCTGATTCAAGCAAACATAACGAATGTGGACTACCACGTTCAACTAGCGTAACACGATCATTACGTAACGCGCGTAGATCTACGTAAACACTAGATGGTTCGGGACTAGCTGCACCTTGTAAACATATTGCAACATTCACTCGACATCCGAATGACGTGCTCACAGCTCGTGGACTTAATCCTAACGCGGAAAATAATTTTGAAAAACTTGTTGTTAAAGCAATTCGTGGCCTTTCTTCGGCGACAACAACACATGTGCGTACACATGCTAAACTTAAACCACGTGCTTTTAATTGTCCAACAGATGAGCCTAAACCTTTTGTACATAATTCCATCACACCATATGAACAGAATGTGTCGCGGACACGATGTTGACTTACAGCAGTTAACCATAACGCGGGATTCACTTCCACTTCTGACGGTGGTATTAAAATTGAATGATGTCCAGAGTATACACTACTTAAAACCCATAGTGCAAAGCCTAGACCACAATATGGATCTAAACACAGAGCAACATGTCGACTTGGATACAGTTCACATGCTAACTTCATGCTTCGACATAGCGACGTTACAGCTGAATGTGACATTTTAATTCCCGCTAACATACCCGTGGTCGATACACTAAAATCTAGATACGCTAACATTTCTGCTGTGGGTGCTTTATATGGTACTGCGGGTTTACGCTTTGTAGCATCATCTGTGTCCAAGATTGGTGGCCAAGATTTTATATCAATGACACCACCAGCTTCTTTTGATCGTAATAACTTAATCACTGGGGTGCTTGATAATACTAACGCTGCTTTACTGACATCAACAATCATACGCACTGTTGGTAACGTTGTATGCAAATTTTGAGGGTGTGGGGGTCGTATTGTGACTGGAACCGCGCCAACATATAAACATCCATAAAATGCACAAACTAAATCCAAACCAGGTGGATAAACCAATGCAACATGTGCCCCAGTATTAACACGTCCACGCTCCGACAGCAAACTTGCAACACGCTCAGCTCTCTTATGTAGTTCCGCACACGACATTGCTCTTGATACGCCTCCTTTTGCATTGAGTAAGGTGAATAGTACATGATCTGGAGTTGAATGTGCACGCCATCGTAAAATCTCTGATAGGAATAAATATTTTCTAGCCGCATCACTGCTTTCTTCTTCTGGTGGTCCCAATTCTCGTCCTTGTGCACTGGCCAATCGATTTCCTTGCACCAAATTTCCAACGATTACCGATGCTGGTCCCACGTCTGCAACACATGCGGCTGAGCAGAGCAGAGCCGTGGAGTGGCAAAACGTCAGTCAAAGAACAGAGCGCAGCGCAACCAACGTACACGGGTTATTTATACATTCAATTAGTTTTTAATTTCGTTTTTTAAATTTTAATTAAAGAAGCAAAAGTGAATTAATTAATTAGAATTAACAACCAAACAAAGTGTGTGTGAAATATGTGTTATGTATGTAGGAAGTATGGTGTGTTGTATGTGTGAAAAGCATAAACACTACTAGTAATATTTAGGTGTATACTCAAATAAACACAAAGGTTTCCAACATTAATTAATTATGAAGTACAAAATGAATATAAAAAATGATTGGATGATGAAATAACCCGAACGTTTGTTAGATTAAATATATTAATTTAATTAAAATTACAAATAAAAATATTAGTTTTTTTGTGTGGTTCAAAATTTTGTTTTTTGTGTTTTTTGACTCAAAGTTGGATAGAATATTAATACAGTAAATATGTTACATTTAAACTATAATTGTTTAATACATCTAAGAAGTTCATCAGTTACATTGGAAGTGTGTAAATAAGGAAGTACGAGCAAGGTAGCAACTTTCAGAAAATAGGTTTTTTTTATGTGCAGTTTAAATACGATTAAATAGATTCTGAAAATCAGGAGCTGGCCCGAATCCCATGCCGGGGCACATAGACAATGGAATTTTTCGGGGTCCCCAGACAATGGGACAATCAGAAGCGTTGTTTTTTTAACCTTCGTAAATCAACTTGGCGCCCCCTGTGGCTTTCTTCTCCTAAGAATCTGTCTTTGTATCTTTTGTCCTCTATCCGGAGGAGAATTAGAAATTAGAGGGGAAGTGGGGAGTTATCGAATTATTTAAATAAATAATTAACTTCAAAAGTAGGCATTTTTAACAAAAGACAAAGCAATTGTAACCTAAGTCAGTAAATAATTTGATGTATTGGAATAACTTACTTTTCCCGAATTACTTTTTCACCTCGTATATTTTTAGAAACGCGAAACTATCCAACCTTGATATAAACAATGTTTTTCTAAAATTGTATCCAAAAGCGATAAATAGTTATTCTAGCTACTATTATTACTAAATTTCGGATTTAAATGAAATTTAGGTTTTATATTTGTCACGAATTGGGATTTAAAAAAATTGAATCTTAGAATGTATAAAAATTGCGGACAATTTTTCCAGTGAAATAAAAAAATTTACTTTGATACAATTTTAAAAATTTCAATATTTCAGTTGAAGTTGAAAAGTATGTTTTTCACTTTCTCATAGCTTAAATACTTTAGTTTTAAAAATAATGGAACAATATTTTCAAAATGCATTCATAAAATTTAAACTTCAAAAGAAATAAATAAGTGCTTTAAAGTGAATTTAAAGTGAGTATGCAAATATATTTGTGTATATAAAAGTAAACAAACTACGATGAAAGATCTGATACACCCAATAATGTCGATGATCATGAATTGTAAAAAAGTTGTAACTAACTACAAAATCTGAATAACAGAGGATAACAAAAAAAAAGTCAAAGTTCGACTTTTAATGAAATTTATTTAAGGATGTTTTTGAGGGATAGTTAATTAACATTTTCTCAAGTTATAGACCTCGAGGACTTTGTGTGGAAAGAAGAGGGGGACAATTTTGATTATTCAAACAATCACCAACTTTGGACATCCACCCTCACTCAACTAACCAGGGTGGCTTCCGATACTCTGGTTTCAAACTACCACAATATTACATTATCGACTTACTACAATTTTCACAATTACAATTAATTGGTAGGCGGATAGTTGCCTATACTCTTATCAACACATGCGAAAAATACCAAAAATACAAAAACATTTCATCATAATTCGGGTATAACAGAAAAATTATGGTGGAATTCCGCATTTTTGATATTTTTTTAGCGAATTTTGAAAAATGTACTTTTTCTCAATAAGCGCCATATCTCGGTAAAAAATTAACATGCAAACATGTTTGAATACTCAAAATTGTATGCAATTTAACGCTCTACAAAAAATGTATAGGGATAGACCACCTCTTTTCGCACAAGATCCTCGAGGTGCAAAACTTAAGAAAATGTTAATTAATTATACCTGGAAAACATCTCAAAGTTTCTTCCGATCGTTTTTTATCTGAAACTACCAGCCGACTGTACTATCAAAATTATAAATTTAATTGATTTCAACATTTGATGTCTAAAATATGTCAAAATGAATTTAGAGATTAAATTTTGAAATCAATCAAATTTGAGAAACTTTGAGATTTGATTATGTACCATAATTATTATGGTACACATTATTTGTTACACTCTGTACATCAGCCAGAAATTTTTAATTTTCCATTTTTTATTTAAATAGTGGTATCAAATAGTAAAAGTGATTTAAAAAATAAATTTTGTTCATGCTTTAAAGAAAAAAATAGAATTTCATGCAAACTATATGGCAGAATTTCAAACCAATTTTTTTTAAATTAATGAATTACAAAAAGTTTTAATGAATTACAAAAAGAGAGGTATTTATTTTTTCAGTATCGGTTATACAAATAATAATGATAACGAATAAAAAACCAAATATCTTTATAAGATTTTGTTTTTAAATAAAAAGCTTTCGGAATAGAAAAAAAAACTGGTTTAAAATTGTGAATTCCCATGAACGACAATGGTTTATTGGAATAATTATGAATTGCTAATATTAAATGAATCAAAAATCAAAAGTTATTCAATGATGATGATAAATAAAAAAAACAAACTCTTGTAAGAAAAGCAACAAAAACACTGCTCAACTGTTCTAAATGTCATCAGTCCTTTTTTTGTGTGAAAAAAATATATTTCTATATTTTTTTTAATTGATCTAATTTCAGTCATACGTCAAAAATAGGAATCCACATATTTGTGTAAAAGAATTTAACATAACTAAGTTTTTAAATTTTACTTTGCAACTATATTCATTCTATTTTTTGATTAATAAATCTGGAAAGAGGAACTCATTAAAGATATTTAAAACTTCTTAAAATTAATTACGTGAATCCAAGGCAGATGGCAATCGTGACCAAATTCCTACATCAATCGAAAGAGTGATCGAGACAAATATTTTTTGAAAATTCAGTTTACTCCTTTCGTATGTTTCGGGCTTAGGAATTTTTACTTTAATTTCTAAGAAAAACATATTCCACAGACAAACACAGGAGTGATTTCATAAATGTTCGGTTTTAAGAATAGAGCCCTAAAAATGGCAACCATGCATGGCACCCGACTCTGGTTACAGTGTCT
Organism: Chrysoperla carnea; assembly: GCF_905475395.1. Taxonomy (NCBI): domain Eukaryota; kingdom Metazoa; phylum Arthropoda; class Insecta; order Neuroptera; family Chrysopidae; genus Chrysoperla; species Chrysoperla carnea. The sequence goes on from NC_058339.1 coordinate 34,986,140, forward strand.
CTGAATCTTAGAAGTTACTAGTGCCTCCTCTTTTAACCAAGATTTTAAATTCCATTTAAGTACCCCTATGTGGTCAACAACACTGAGTGTCTAGTTCAAAATGCATGTAAAGTTTACGTAAATTCATTAACAAAGACATTAACACATATAATACTACATGTGAGTGCTACACAGGCGCACTAAATGGAATTTAAAATATGGCGGCGCTTATAACATTCAGATAATGTATGCACAAAAACATAAACGATGGAAGTTCATCTTTCCAAGATATTAAAAATTTAGTTATGTTTAATTCCTTTCTAAATAAATATTGAACTAACCGGAATGTACTTCACGTGGTTTTGGTAAATTTGTAACACATGTATGCGGACACATCAATACATTGGCTGGATGTAATGTGCCTTCCAAAAATCTTCGTCGACTCTCTGATAAATGTATACCACCTAATGGTGTTTTTGGTAAATGATTTGCTGGAACTAATGCCAAACAATATACGCCAACCTGATGAATTGAATCAACAGCTTGTAATACACGTGACATCCATTGAAAACTCTGTGAAAAAATTGATTTAAATTATTTTTGAAGCAAAAAGAATTGAGAAATCGGTCGGTCAGTTCATGGAACCATTATTAAAAAACGCAAATGTTTAGATGTAATTTCAATTAATAAAGATATGGAGGAGCATCTCTGTATATAAAAAGTGTTCATCGAATGCGTCAAATTCGTGGCGCCACGTTATAAAGTGATATAATTGTTGCTGTAGCTAAAGTGTATTAGAATTAAAATTATATCAGCCGTCAATATGCGGATGTTCTTCGGTAAGTAAATATTTAATTCGATAGTAGCATATTTTAGTGAAAAAAAGTGATAAATAAAATTCCTGTACCTCTTCTTCGCTACAATCTGGACGTTGTTCAGCAATCACACATATTCTTTCGTCCCGTAGAACACGAATACTAAACACAGCAATACGACCTCTGTATATAAATTTCATTGGTTCAACGGCAAGAACTGTTGCTATAATATCGTCCGCATTATGTTTACGTCCTGTAACCTACAAACGAAAATCAATTAGAATAAAATTGGAAAATATTATTTGAATTTAAAAAAAAAAAAAAAAAAAAAAACACAACTTACAGTCATTAAACCATCTCTGGAGCCACAAACAAATACCAGTCCACCTGGTCCTAAGAATCCTAATAGCCCGGATCGGGTAAATTCGCCGGTTGCAGCAGCAACTCCAGTTGGTTTTTCATTTCGAGCCGTTGTTGAATCTGGCGTTCCTTCCGTTGGTGTTAACGGTTGTACACGGAACGTTGAATTACTTAAACCAGGTAAACCCCAATATTGACTACCAGTTGCACCCGAACTAACACAAATTTCACCCACTTCATCGGTTTTACATAAATATGGTGTATTATCCATTTTAATGACTACAATTTCACAGCCAGGCATTACTTGTCCACAGTCTTGTAGCGTTAATGACGTTAATGAATTCTCTTGATCAACTCGCACCACACCATGACTTAAACCTGCCATTGATAATACTCCACGGCCAGTTGCTGCACCAGCTCGGCCTGGCCTTCGTAGTGACACTGTTAATACTTCACTTGAACATGCACACGGGCATACTGCATCTGGCCTTAATCTATAAAAATAATTTAGGTTATGCTATTAATATATCTTTTTGCTACATCAAAGAACCTTCTAAAATCCCTCTAGAAGGATCTTTGGAATTAATAACAGATCTATTTACCCTTTTGTTTGAAATACTGATAGAAATTGGTCACATGATGATAAAGACCATGGATTTGCGCCATCAGCAATCAAGAGCATTCTTAACGATGCTAAATTAATATCTTTATGATCTTTTGTTGCAAGTAAACCCCAATGTAAATCTCGAGACTTCACAATGGCAACACTTGCACGATATTTTGTAATCATTTGCATCCATGATGCAGGATTTACTTTCATCACAGCGTAAGGTATATAGATGACATGCATCCCATTTAACACACTCGTTAAAACTCCATGCCAGAGACCCACTTCTCGTTTAAAATCCAAAACGCATACCATATTTTCTCCTTCGGTATAGCCACATGCCATTGTTAACATTCTACAATGATTTAACATAGCTGCCCGAGTAACTGTTACACCCATAACGGAGCCTTCACGATCTGTTGAATACTCAATATATGCGGGTGTATCATCGGTTAATCGAGGTGGTGGTAACCAATCTTTCGGTGGTTTTGGTAAATGTTCCGTGACTAACCAATGTAATTTTGGCCAACCTTTAAATGTAACAACATCACCCGCAGTTGTTTTTGGTAAACCTTTCAAGCATGCTTCAGATGTTAATGCCACTTGAATACCACAGCTTCCTAATAAAAATCCGATTTGCTGTGATCCAGCATCGCGTCGTGTTAAAGGAACTTCAATTGGTACTGGAACAATGCCAGCTTGAAAACAACCATATAAGGCGCATAAAAAGTTTATTGGATCGTTGTTTGGATAAACTAATGCTATCCGATCACCAGATTTTAAACTACTTTCACCACCTTTACTGAAACATTTATTTAGTAAAGTGTATGCAATTTTATGTGAACGACTTAGAAGTTTTCCTGAAAATTTGGGAAAAAATTTTTTTTAGTATTTTTTTTAAAAATTACTATAAAGATCCTGGGAATCATCATATAAAGGACTTTAACGAAGCTTAACTCGTATATTTTTTATGGTAAAAAGTACATTGTAGGTTTATTATAACCCTCTTCTTCTAAATTTCTAAGTAATGCATTAATTCAATATTAGAAGTATCTTGAAAAAAAAGACGCGATTTAGAATTCTAGTCCCTAAAATGATGGCTCCAGAACGCTATAAAAATATAAATTTTAAACTTACCATAAGTAAGCGTTACTGTTAATTTCCCATTTGGATCAGAAACTGTTGCCACAGGTGCTTTAAACGTTGCAGAACCATATCGTTGTATAGCTGCTTCTAAATTTCTCGGTAATCCAGTGGGTACAACTAATGGTTCGCCAACAGCAGCTGTCATTGCACTACCCTCTGGTTTCGGTGCATTTGGATCTTTTGGATTTGCAGCAATTTCTAATTCAATATCATCGTCTTCATAAAATTCTGGTAATGGTCGTCGCTTTGGTCTTTTTAATGTGTTTAATAATTGTTGTATTTTTGCTGAAACTTTCCAACGACCTGTACCCATGCTTATCGTATCATCTGATGCAGATGTTCCGTAGCGATTTACTCGATCTGCGGCCGCTGGTCGACGATTTTGTGCTGTATTATGTGTAACATCTGGTGGTTGTGTGTCTAAAATTTATCGTAATATCAAAAAAATGTCTCAGATAAATTAAATGAAAAAGAATTTATAATGGAATTGCGTAATATTTGTATAAGTTTTAGTTCTGGTGATCCTGGACAAGAAAACTATTTATTCTTCCGAAAGAAATAGGCCATTTTTAATGAAAAATTTTCCTGTTTGATTCCCAGCGGAAATTGGTTTTATTCTGGAAAACAGTTTTTAGTGAAATTAGATAGCCATATTTTGGATATATTGTACGATCTATCTTTCTGAATTAATAATTTTATTGAACCAATTTGTTAACAGAACAATTTTTCCACTGTGGATATTTTGATTAATAGATTCCTTCTTTTGAATTTGCAAAGGTTTTGTTTAGCAGGACATTTATTCAGGAATTGTGACAAATAAAAATAAGCACTAAATTTCTCTGAAAACACTTTTAATTTTAATTTAAGCAGCTTCCTTTAATCACAAATTCTATTGGAAAAGTCGCAAAAAAATTGATTAAGGGTTGCAAATTAAATTGTGCATTGTGTTTGTTGTTTGTTGATGAACTAATTTAAAAATCGTTTTGTAACGAATGTTTCAACAAAAGCTTTCATTGTAACCTACATTACATTTCATTTCGAATTTTTAAACTGAACTTGTCTTCGGAAAATATGGCAACAACATTTTTCAAAAAACGGCTTCTCTTAATCAATCAAAATGAAAGCTTTTGTTGGAGTACTCTGTAAAAGAAAATAAGAAAACTTACATGGACGTAGGTTGTGCATAACATCAGTGATGTCAGTGATTTCATGCTTGGAACGCGAGTGCTGTTTGTGATGTGGTGGTGGTGAACCAGCACTGCTTGTATCGGACAATGGGGGTGGAGGGGGTGGTGGTAATTGTTGTGAACCCACTCCTCCACACTCCACTAAACTATCGTCATCTGAACTTGATGCTATAAAAATAATATTATGAATTTTTTTTTTTCGTTTTGTGTGTGTGTTGTGTTAAAAGTCATAAATTTTTTTAAAAACACTTGTTGTGTGTTGTAATAAAGCTACGAAGAATAGTTTTTTTACAAAATGATCACAGCAAACCGGGATGAATCGTAATTGGATCGTAAAAATGTTTTGATATAAAAATAAATTAAGGAACAAATTTGTTATTTTTATGACTTGATTTTTAAATTTTATTTTCTTTTCATATTTTTATTGCTTTTACGGCAGCTTACATTGGATATAATTAAATATTAATCAGATACAGATGCCTAACCTCGTAATTTCTAGTGTAATACTTTTCTTTTTGTTGTTGAAGAAAAGCCATCGAGATTTATTATTTTGCAACACAAAGTATGATTCATGGCATTCCTTGTATCAGTACTAGATATGAAGAAATATACAGGGTGGGCCATTTTAATCGATTCGCGCTACCTATTAAAAAATGATCTTAATAAAATTTGTAGTTTGATGGGGGACATCAGTTATCCGACGAAAATACGAGTCTAAAATAGGAAAGAAAAATATTTTTAGAGATACAGCCTTTCATCAAACACGACAGACGTGGTAAATTTATCTTATTTTACTTGTCTGTTTAAAGAAGATAAAAATCAGATAAGAAGGAATAGAATTGCTAAGAAATTTTTATTGAAATGTTTGTCATGATTCATGAATTTGCCTTGAATTGTTTGTGAAATAAATGATATAAAATTCAAAACACACAAACTCGTCTCAAAAGAGTTTTAAGTATTTATGACTCTTTTTTTAATATAAAAAAATTTGCAAAAACAACTTACCGGAATCGTGTCGTTCACGATCAGGGCTTTTAGCCATAACTGATGTACGTTTTGATGGCATTGGTAGTGATGGTTTTGGTCGATTTTGCATTGCAGCAAGTGCTTGTTGAACAGCCTCTTGTCGTACTTCTGTTAAATAATCGTAAAATTCTATTTAAAATACTCACTTTTTATTGAATAAACATAAATGTACTTTAGAAGAACTAGTAAAGAAAATAGTTGCTACCAAGTTAAGATATATCTAAGCATGATTTCATATATGCAAAACTACACACCATTTACAAAAACAAACCAAAAATTGAGAACTTAAAAAACTTTAGACCCAAAAAACAATATGAAATTCTTTTTAAGCAACAAATACTTTTTTCGCAATTTTGGAATTGTTTTAATATGCATAAAAATTAATTTATGTACTTTTAAAGCTTTGTGTATAAGCGTGACTTAATATATAAGCAATTGTTTTAAAATGGTTAACCTAGAATCAAGAAAGTTCGATGTCAAATCGTTTTATCAGAAAGTATTAAATCTCATTTTAGGTTAATTTCTGGTAGATAATTAAAAAAGAATTTATGATGTTGTAAATCTAAAATCAAATACATGAATTATGAATAAAAAAAATGATATATATGTATTCTTCGTATTTATATTTATAAATAAATATGGAGGTCATACAGATCCTGCAGGATCCTGCATTTGACATTTTATGAAATTGAATAAAACAAAAATGTATAAGGTGGTGCATAAATAAAAAGCAAAAATGAAAAATGTAGATAATTGAGTATTTTAAGAAAAGTTACTTATGACCAATTCTAATATGACTATAATTCTACATATTATTTATTTTTTGAATTATTTTAACATGATGACTAGTTTTTTCAAAATATACGGATTATAACATATATAATAAAATGATAATTAAATAGTAAAATTAAATTATAATTCTATTTAAAAACTGCCAATACTAATTTTTTTGCTAATTGTATTATGAAAGCAGAACAAGAACACAAGTTTTGGTTCTCGAGGATAATCTTTATGTCGTGGGTTTACGACTCATTTAAAAATTAATCCAATGTTCATTTTTTTGCTAAGTAGATATAATATAAGTAAATATGTATTCAGTCGAGAGTTCACGATACTTTATAATCAAATAACATTTGATTATCACTTACTATTTAAAATATAGTCTAAGAGCACCACTCAGTACATTTTCAAATTATTTAATTATGCAACTTGTTAAACAAACCATAATGTTAAAAAACTATATAAATTATTTAAAAAAACTATTAAATGTTCAGAAAAATAATGTAAATTGCTTAGTTTAAATTGCAATTTGACACAGTTTATCTAACTAACATAAAATTTATAAAATTAGTCGGATAAAGGAATATATCAAATAGCCATTCCTAGGCTCAAGTCCTCAATGACAGCTCCGATTTTGATGATTTTTTTTTTCAAAATGATTATTTTTATATATTATTTAAAATCAGAAACATTTCAGATGGGAGAAATAATCTGGAAGGGGAATAGGCAATGTCTCGACTGATATATCGACGCCCAGCCAGAATCGCTAATGATAGAAGTTTGAAATTTCGAGTCCCCTTTTAGGGGATGAATTTCGAAAAATCCTTTCTTATGTAACACCTACAGTATAAAATCAATATCTTATCGAAATGTCAAACTTCCATCATTAGCGATTCTAGCTGGGCGTCGATATATCAGTCGCGACATTGCCTCTTCCCCCCTCCAGATTATTTCCCCCATCTGAAATGTTTCTGATTTTAAATAATATACAAAAAATAATCATTTTGAAAAAAAAATCATCAAAATCGGAGCTGCCATTGGGGACTCCTGACTAAAAACATTCATTGATGCGACTAAATGTTGTGTTTTCAAAAGCAAAACACAACAGTTTTGCAAAAAAAAAAAAAAACTTTAATTATCAAAAAAGTTGTAATGTTTTATTTTCTATAAAATATAAACACAAAAAAAAAAAGAGTTCATATTGTTTTTATTACTAATTAAAGTTATTGAAGTGGTATATGTATTCAAAGTTCTTACTTAATAATAAACAACATTTTTGTAAACTAAAATAAGAGAACGATTTTGGTTTTATTCACAATATGTTCTTTTTTCCAAAGAAATCCACAACAATAGTTTTCAGCTTTTCTTTGTTATAATGATATAGAGTAAAAATCGTTTATCCCTATCCCTATATATTATAAATGTGAAAGTAAGAATGTTTGTTTGTTTGTTTGTTACGCTTTCACGCAAAAACTAGCGAATGGTTTTTAATGAAAACTGTACAGCAATATAGCTTATACATCAGAATAACACATGAACTATAAATTATAAAGATACAGATATTTACAAAAATTAAGCAAATTAAATTAAATCTGACATTTACTATTTTAAATTTTTACAGAAATCTTTATGATTTAAAATAATGAGCACAGATGGAGCAGAGCTATGATCATCACTTTGAACCATAAATTAAAGATTTCTGTAAAAATTTGAAATAGTCAAGGTCAAAAAATTCATCGTCACCTTTTCTGATGTACTCAATGAGTTATGACTATTTTACAAGTTAACAATTTACAATTGTACAACAGTTTACAATCTCACGAAAAAAAATTTGATTTTGAACATGAAAACTTTTTTCTATCAATCATAGCGTGTACTTTGACATAAATGGGTTTGAAGATAAAACGCAGACAAGACCAACGACACCAAAATTATCAAAATTTAATAAATAGATTATCAAATTTTAATAAAATTTAATAATAAACGTAAGATAGATATGTTAAAGTTATTTTCCAAGATGGCGGCGAAAGGGTTAATTTCGTGAATACGCAAAATCAGATTTAAGGTCTCCAAACAACCACATATCAAATGATTGAATAAAAAAAATCTAGTGTCACAAACTTTTGGATCGGTCTGTAACTGCTTTAGAGTAATTGTGCTTCGTTGAAAATTTATTATAACTATGTTGAGATCAATTCTGTCAGAGATAAGGGGTAGAAATCAAGTGGGTGCAAAATCTTTGATAATTTTAAACAAATATGCACCACTGATCACAATAAACGTTTTTCACTATTTTATTATAATAGTGGTCAAATCTTTACAAACATTATATAAAATATATAGCACACACAAACTTTAATTTTCTCTATTTGTTTTGTTTTTGGAGATGTTCCAATAATAATATTGGCCACATTTCAAAATATTCTTTACAATCATCTGATTCATGTTTAATATTTGTTATACATTTATATTTTTTGTATTGTGTTGATATTACATGTTATAATTATGTATTTTTATTATTATGAGACGAGGTAATGAAATTATTCATTTAATTTGTTTGTTAATTAATTACCAGTTTAAATTTACTTTTAACATTGAAAAAATTATTTAATTTTGGAAAATTATGTTTGGTTGTGAGTGTTAATTTTCTAGCAATAAAATTTACATTCATTAAAATAGAAATTTGATTGTTTATTCTAGGATTGAACAATATTGGAAGTACTGAACCAACGGCGTAGCCAAAGGGAGACAGAAAGAAGCAGCTCCCCCTTAAAGATTCGTTAAAATGTAACCAAATGCCAATTATTTATTGATAACCATAAGTTTCACTACCCCGCGAGAATGAATTTTAGGGTTCCACATTATTTTTCAAATTGCTCTAATTTGTTGTATTATTTCAAATTGCTCGAATTTGTTTTATTTTTATTTTTAAAATTTTAAAAATGGGAAATGATAGTTTAAGTCATTCTAAAGAAAAGTTCCCATAGTCACAAGTCATGAAAATGACAGGATTTCATGTTTTAGCTAAATTAAAATTGGAAAATGTACTCATTTGTATAATATATGCCTATGTTTGTATAGGCAAATACATATACAGATATGTATAACTACATGCATACGTGTGTTTTATAATGTAAGGGTGTTGTTTTTTAATTCTTTCTTTTTGAAGAATATGTTACGAAATTCAAAGAAGAAGCAGTGAGTGTTAAATTTTCAGTGGATCAATAATATGAAGTGTTAAGATCAATATTTTCAGCTACATACATACGTATATGATTTTTGACAATTAAATTACAATAATTTTTTTATACAAATGAGTACATTTTCCAACTTTAATTTAGCGATAACTTGAAATCCTGTCATTTTCATGACTTGTGACCATGTGAACTTTTATTTAGAATGACTCAAACTATCATTGCCCAAAATTTTAAAAAGTTTGCCGAAATACAGATTACATCTAATTTCTGCGAGATCTAAGTGTTTTGTGTTTATTATTTTTAAAACTTCTAATTTTATCTGGCTGGAGAAGCTCTTTTATTGAACATTTTTTGATAGCTAAACTCAAATATAGATAAATTTGTAATTTTTGATGAATCAGGGCTAACTATGTTGGAATGTGATCAGCTTTATTTGCTCTAAATGTACGTTGATAAAATTACCGATCTTTGAAATTGACGTTCATCATTTTAAACGCTTGTTTATCTGATATTACGTTGTAGATAGGTTAGAAATAAAACAAGTGAATGCGTTAAAAATAAAAGATAAATCAGAGAATCTAAAAGGAGTTTTTATGTTGAGGAAGTTAGTTTCCAAGAAAATACATATGTTAGAGCTTGATAAAATTAATCCAAGTAGACAGTTAATAAAATGATGTGTTAACTGACATTAAGAAAATTAAAATTATCCAGAATTTGGACAGCGGGAAATAATTATTTTTCCATTTATTATTTGACGATCTTTGTGGTGAAGACACTCAATAAAATGGGTCTATGAACTGACATTCAGAAAATTGCAATTTTCGAGATATCGGACAGTGAGATATCGGCACCTCGTTTTATTGAAAGTCGGATAAAATTTTTTTTCCATTTATATAAAATTCTCGACTTGACATTCATCATTCGATGATTTTCCTGTTAAAATAACTAACTTTCCGGGTAAAGTGAAAAAGTTCGCCACGCCACCTAGAATTTTTATTATGTAAGAAGTTGTCTAAGAGGGAATAAGTCTCAATGGATATGTAATTTCTTAAATAAATTAATTATTCCGGATTGGTCGTAAAAAAGATCTCATTGCTGACATTTTCAACGACCGAAGGCTTCAAATGGAAATTTTTTACAGCTCAAAAAGATATAGGTAACTTTCAAAATCATCATAAGAAAAAGTATTTTTTTGGGCGCTACCAGAGGTTAGACATCTATTTTATAATGTGTTTTTCGTGCTTTTTTGCTAATATTAGCTAGCTTTCTATGTTCAAAATTAAAAATGTGCTTTGTTTAAAACTAAAAATAACCATATTAAATTAATGATTGAAAAGTTACACACGATAATTATAAAAAGTTTTAACTTTCATGTTAATTTAGTTACTATATATACTACCACTTTTTCAAAACATTAATATTTTATGTTAACACTCAATTAAGTTATATTTTTAAAATCAAAAAATTGTGTCAAAGTTAACATCAAACAAAATTTAATTTTATGTTAAAACAGTCACAAATTGATGAAAAACATAATTAACACAGGAGTTCTCAATGTAAAACATATTGTACTTCGATTATTATTTTGTAAATCATTCAGTGAAACCATTTGTTTATTCACCAAAATATTTTATTATTATAGGGAATAATAAATATTAAGAACATTTATATTCAAAAAACTTGAAACAAAGGTGAAACAACTTAGAATGTAGCATAATCGATTAGTATACAATAAATGAAAGCCAGTAAAATAATTCGTAAGAAAATGTACAGAAAAGTGATAAGATATCCTTTTTTAACCCTCGAACTAAGAAAAAGAGGTGTTATAAGTTTGACCGCTATGTGTGTGTGTCTCTATGTGTGTCTGTCTGTGGCATCGTAGCGCCTAAACGGATGAACCGTTATTAATTTTTTTTGTTTCCTTTAAAAGGGAATTTAACGGAGAGTGTTCTTAACTATCAATTGCGAGCTTAGGGATCCACAAACGAAAAAACTAAAAAATTGCCGATGATTTTCAAAATCGATTCAGTTTGGAAAAGGCATGACATATAATATTGTAACATATAAATAATTACTATGGAAATGAATGGTCAAATAAACCTGCCTCAATTCATTTCGAAAAGTGAAAGAGTAAAAGAACAAAAGTCAAGTCAAATATTTCAATTTCAATTAAAATATTTCCAAAAATTTGTTCAAAAAAATGATAGCTCTCTAAGTATCTTTTTCATCTCATCTGATTTCCTTTACCATCACTTTGATTTTGATTTAAGAAGGAGTGTTATAAGTTTAAATTGTTTATTTGTGCGTCTGTGTGTTTCTCAGTGGCGTCATAGCCCCTAAACGGTCGAACCGACTTGATTGAGAACATTTTATAGCTAAGTTTCCAAAAATCGGTTTACAAGGAATAAATCGTATTTGACGGGGGTTTTTTAAATTTTTTTAAATTTTACTTGTTACATTGAATTTTTCATTCAAATGGATTCAATTTTTGATCTACAATGGTGTACAAACATATAGATCTGGACCTATATAAAATTACTAAACTCGATTCTCTCATATAAATAGATGCTACACGATATTGTAATGAATTTCCGTTTAAAATGTGTTGACCAAACGGAAGTAATATTTCACAATCAGTAAGCAATCATATCGTGATCATCGTCATCAAATAGATACGTTATTGTTTGATCATGACCGAACATCATAATACATGTTATCCCTATATATTATAAATGCGAAAGTAAGGATTGTTTGTTTGTTTGTTTGTTACGCTTTCACGCAAAAATTAATGAATCGATTTAAATGAAACTTAACAATAATATAGCTCATACATTAGAATAACACATGAGATATAATTTATAAAAATATGTTTAAAAAAAAAAAATAAAAATTTTAATTTAATTTGACGTTACCATAAATTACATATATCTGTAAAAATAGTCAATGACAAACTAATTTAATTATGACAAACTAATAAAATTTCATGGCCATCTTTTCTGATATACTCAATGAATTACGACTATTTTAAATTTAAAAAAATAGAAAACCGTATATATATTTTATCTGTGTAAAAAAATCCCTACCATTATTTCGAGTGTTATGGTAAGGGGATAAATGAGAGAAAGAGAAGTGGAGGCTATAACACGTTGGTCTTTATCAATCTTTACTTTTAAACCCAGCGAAGCGGGTGGGTATTACGCTAGTAAAACTATATTATAACTATATGATACCAACGATATTGTGGGATACGAATTGGAAAATGAAATGTGAAAAAAGAAAATTAAATACAAACAGTATTGAGTATGTATCTTTTTTGATATTAATATTTACAGAGAAAAAGGTTCAAATATTTTTTTATATTGAATTCGATATAAAGTAGCTTTGATTTATTTTGTTTGATGAGGAAAAATTTACGATTTTTGAAAATGCGTTTGTAATTCAATATTATGCCAATTTGTAAGCTGCAACGCAGAATACACTTCATGGAAGACCCGTGTTCGCCATGTTAGGTCATAAAGTCAATAAATCTGGAGTTAATCTTCCGATTTTGCAGATTAACTTTTTGGTATTAAACATTTTTTAAACACATTTAACAAAACATGATTTGATTCGAGAACAAAGACCTTGTTTTCTATCTAAGCTGTCTTAAAAAATTTGATTAAGTTTATTTTACGATTCTAAATTTTAAGTGATTATCAAAGTTCTTATGGTTGAACCAACTGTCTTAGGCCCAGTTAAACTCTATAAACTTGACATACCTGCTTATTTTAGTTTACAAAAGTACAATTTATTATCCCATCTAAACATGCGACTCACGATTGCGTTTCAGGAATGTTGAAATATTCATTAATTAATAATATGAAGATAAATTTTGTTATTTTATGGTCAATAATATACTTACCAGAATGATAGCGGCTTTCATTTCGTGTAAGACGTCTGTTGCCCCGACGTTGTTGTGCTGAATGCGCATGCGCTCTTGTTGCCGTGGACACCACCGCTATTTATTGCCATGCAAACATATATTTTACAGACGAAATACAACAACAACAATAACTAATATAGCAATTTAACATGCAATGAGTTAAAGTTTATATATGGATAGAGGATAATATAGGAGTATAAAATATAGAGTGATTCAAAAATACCTTAGCACTTTTTAATTAAGGAAATCTTGTTCGGGATTTGATACTTAATTGAGAAAACAAGCTAACTCCTATCCTACTTGTGCTGAATGTTTACAAATTCATGGGTCTTACACGTGGCAGAAAATAAACATAGCTTAAAATGAATTTATTTACTATTTCAAAGCCATTTTAGAAAACCAATTCTTGATAAGTGAGTTCTTTGAAATAATTCATTGATAATTTTAAGAAATTTTCATCTATGTTTAAAATTTTTCGTGAGAAATTTAAAATTCAGCTTAGCAAGTAATTCTACTTAATTACATTATTTTTCTATAGACGCTACGCTATACTCTGCAACTTTTAACTATTAAAAACTTTATTTAAAAGCTCACTATATATAGACGTAACTGCTTTGAGATTATGGTTACAAACTAATCTAAAACTAGACGCGAACTAATTTTTTACCAACAATCAAACTGAAGTTCATTCTCAAATGATTAATGAAAATAATAAAAATTTACTGTCTAGTTTAAAACCTTAATGTCAACCGTGTGTTTAGAACCAAAATAAGGGCTCATTCAGAAGTGAAAATTTCGATTTCTTTGCATATTTGCGTTCAAAACACGCCCCTTAATAAGTGTCAAGAGTTTCCCAAGGAAAAATGTATTTTTTGCAAAATTTTTAATCAAGTAATGCTATTTTAGATTTTCCTAGCCATTGTACGTCAAAAAGATGTCTTGTGATTTTTTCTGTAAAGTTCATCGTTTGCGAGCTATTTATTTTGTTAAGGAATATTCAAAGATTTGTTAAGGATTTTAGTGAGCTAAAAAATTTAAATTATAGCATTCGAAAATAGCCTTTTTGGAGTTTTTCCAATCAAGAAATTATTACTTCTAACTTGACTTTTACTCCAATCGTCCTTCTTTGCGGAAACGGTGAACTTTATGAAAAAAGAGATCTTTTTGACGTAAAATGATCCAAAAAACTTAAAATATCTCCGCTAAATTTAAAAAAAATGATACTTGATAGGTTTTAATAAAAAAAATTTATTCTTGATCCTTTTTAAGGGATGTCTTTTGAATGGGAATATACAAAGAAATTGTGGTTCCGTAAGTACTTAATGACTTTTTAATCACCTATATATAATAGCAAAATTGTACCATACAATATATTATTTGGTGTGCATAATACGTATGTATGTATGTATGTTTTGTATGGAATTGATTATATAACAGGAACAATATATGTATACTCAGTTTAAAATAAGATCCCTAGATAGATACGGGAATATACACGGAATTTATACAATGTATGATAGTTTGATATATTAGCAATGCATCAAAACTATACTGTGCCTGTTTAGTAGACACTTCATAGACGGGAAATTTGGCTTATATACCTAATGTAGAGTTTAAAAATAGATTATTTTTATAGGCATTTCATTCTGTAGCAGAGTGATCGTGATTTTACATAATAGTTAAACCCATTCTTATGTAAGATTTGATGAGTTTTTTAATTTACCTCAAACTGTGAGTTTTACTGTAACTGATCTTTTTCTAACAAAGTTTTATTATTCGGCAAATTGAATCTTACGTAAGAAGGCGGAAGGGGAGTTCAAGAAATTTTACGTATGCTTACGCGAGGGGAAGAGGTTGGGGTAAAAAATCGTCAAAATTATGCTTACGTACTTAATGAATGACCCTATGTATATTAAACCAAATTTTTTTAGCACAACATTTGAAGCATTTAGCTTAGTTTTCTCAACAAAATCTGCATAAAAACATTTTTCAAACGCAAAAATATTTGCATTTGACGAAAAAAAACTGGACCCATCTCACATTTAAATTAATTTTGTAGCAGTATTTTTTTTTTTTTTGGTTAAATTAAAAAATTTAAATCAAGGATTGTTTATCGGTGTGAATGAGGGTTGGAGAATGACGACGTTCACGTTTGTTTTCATAAATAAACTACAGATTGTTACAGTAAAAATTATTCTACACCAACAACGATTAAACTACAACCAACCATTTTAAACAATAAAAGCTTGCAAAAAATCAGGAGCCGAAGTAAAAGCAAATACAAGCAAAATTAAAAAAAAAGGTACTACATCAAAAATATAACACCAAATAAAGGGTTGAAAGATACTACAGCAAAACTTGTATAAAACAACATATACAATCATATCATGTAATATATTGGATAATGATATAATGTTTTAATTATAATAATACCTGAATGATATCTCTTCTCATTATGTGTGACACGGCGTTGTGTGCGACGCGTACGCTGTCTGCTATTACCGCCACCACCGCTATCTCTACAGCCACCCCCACTGCTTGCGGCATTTGGCACGATTAAACCACTGCCATTACTGCCATTTAAGCCTGCCGTGCCTAACCCAATATTATTTAATAGTAATCAACGGTTTATTTTGTATTACGCTAATGTGTCACAAAAAAAAAAAAAAAAAAAAAAACTACGACTAGTCCGCGGGACAGCACTCTTTTTGTTAAATGATCAATACATTCTTGAAGCTTCGTGGGTGGCTACGACTTTTTTCGAAAATACTGTGTTGATAACGTCATAGTTAAGCTACTGGTCTGAAAAAAACGCAGCAGGAAGTCACTCTCGAAGTTTCAAGTATGATCTGATCATTTATCAAAAACGCTGTTGTTCTTCTGGCTAAACCCCTGCCCCACCCTACAAAATGTGTCTACACTGACCATTTTCCTTCAAAGTGATTTTGTATATCCTCAAAAAAATTGTATTGCCTTTTTTTCCCAATAAAATAATAATGAAATTTTGTTTGGATAAATTTGGAATTGTATAACGATATCATGCTACAAAATTAATATGTGAGATGTATAAAAGGATTTTTGAGGGGAGGATGGTTCACCCTGTCAATTTTGATGACCAAATATATATCCCATATATCCCAAAATAAACACATTTTAATAAAATAGCCTGTGTAATTAAATTATATTCAATGTTAATGTGTAATTAAAATTTTAAAATAATCGGGTATTTAGGATCATACTGATTAAAAACATGTTAGTTTTAATGAAAAATTTAAATTTAATTTTTTTTCATATAATCCAGGAAAACTGGATACAAAAATAATTTTGTGATAGGCTCAAAATCTTGGTAAAACAAGTTCCAAAAGTATGAGGTAAATACGTTTATAATTATGTTTATAAAGGAGTTATTTGCTCCTAAAGAAAGCTCCACCGGTAATAATGCACCGGGAATAATCCATTTAACACGAAATTTGTTACTGAGTTAAATTAAAAATACAATTTTTGATGAAATGAATTTACTTGTGGTGTCAAATTCATTTGGTGATAATTTTATTGGTGAGAAATTTTTTGTCGTACCAAGTAAAATTTTGTGTTCATTCACAAACAATTATCTTAAAGCAAAAAATTGTTCTTTTTCTGTGTATATTACAAATTCAAATTTTTATGAATAAATCATTTAATAGCCATTTTGCCTTTATGAAAATATTTTAACTGTTTTATAAATATATCGATATTTTTGCAAAAAATCGAAAATCAATATTTTTATAATAAATAAATTTGAATATCAATTATACATTCAAATAAGCCTGTCACAAATTATTCCTAGATTGATATTTAATTTTCCTGGATTATACCTTTAAACTAGTTATTTCAATTGAAAAAATTTGCAATGTTGGTACACATATTTTTTGAATTGAAAAACTAGAATAAAATTTATTATACATACATACATAATTCATTTAAAACAACACTATCTAAAAATTTTATAAAAATGATATAAAAATTATTTTTTAATATTTAAAAAAATACTGCAGTAGCGTTTTGTTTAAAAAATGTTGAAGTATGCCTTTTGTTATTATATAAAATTAAAAATGATTTTAGAGATGTTCTAAATAACATAATTCGGTCAGACATGAAAAAACTATACTGTAAAATTATATTTTTTGATCCCGAAAGAATATAATATGTTAAATTTTGAATAATAAAAGTTTGGTGACAAACATTAAAGAACATAAACAATAGCTTTTATGTAACATTTCAATTTAAAAATGGCTCTCATGGGGAAAATTATTAATATGAATTAATGAAATTTCTACATTTTTATATATTTTCAAGAACAATTGTTTTAATATAATTGTTTTAGATCCACAATTAACCTTGACATATTTCTTAGTCGTATATACAAATTTTGTTAGATGGTTTGACAAAAGCTTTGTTTTTCGAGGTTAATCCTTTAAGTACAGTTAAAGGATGTTACAAAAATAAAGGAAAATGAAAAACCCCTTACATTTCGCTAAAATCTCATAGAATGACTTTCTTAGGTGTCAAATATCATTAGTAACGCATGAGTTAGTGGCGCAAATGTTTCTATTTTTTAATAAACAATAAATTGTTAATTCAATGGTCAATGTTAAAGTTAACTTAAAAAAATTGTAATTAGGCAACTTGTATGACGTAAATCTTAAGTATTTGTCAAATAATCGAAAACTATTATACAAGTACAACATATACGTAATTCAAGTTGCCTATAGTCAATTTTAACATTAACCGTTACATTGACTTAACAATTTATTGTTTATTAACAAATAGAAACATTTGTGCCATCAACCCATGCGTTATTTGACACTTAAGAAATACATTCCATGAGGTTTTAACACAATGCGAGCGGTTTTTTTTCATTTTCCTTTATTTGCAACATCTTTAACTATTCTATTTATGATTATTAGGAAATATATGCATTTTAGCTAGAAATACACAAATGTGATATTCCTCTTTCATATTTTTGTATAAAATCTTTGTCATTGTAGAAATAGTATTATAAACTGGGATAAATAAATACTTGGATTTACCCGTTTTAACCCGATTTACCCGATAAAAATGACATTAATAAGAGTAAATAAATTTTTGTTTAAAAGTTAATAAAAAACGGAAATATTTTAGAAATTTCATAAAACCATGGACTCAATTTGACGATATAGACTTATTCTAAAAAGAAATTCGTTACGCCGTAAACCGCTGGATGAAACATTCAAATAATGACGCCATTACACTTTGTTAAATTACTAATTTGTTATATGACGGATTTAACGGTACGGAATATTAAAATATACTATAAAATAGTTTTAGCATTTAAACATATTGCTACTGAAATATTTAAAATATCTACATAAAATTACCTCGCTTATTAAAACTGAAAGCATTTGAAATTTAAATGAATTATATATTTATTATAATATATATGTATTTATAATTTCATAATAATACATATCTCTTCAGAATTGCATAACGAGTGCGAACATTTAAATATACACTAGTTTTATACTTATGTCGTTTATACACATCCACCCACCTAGTTTTTACACCCAAACTCTTTTTAAAAAAAATTCTACTTACATAAATATGTTTATTATTACTGTTAAATACTTATTATTAATTTATATTTAAAGAGCAACAACTTTAACACGTACTGTGATTAAAAATTATTTTTAATTTGACATACTTTAAGAGCTTTGTTTATGACTGTTTTAAATTTATTTAGTTGTTTGCGTGAACGGAAAAACACAAATGCATATAAATAAATTATTATAATTTAATTTAATGTTTATAATTGTAGATTTATAGATATAAAAAATCTAGTATTTAATTTATTATAATTGTCGAATTGAAATAAATAATAATCGAAAAAGTATCTATTTGATTAATTTTATCGAAACTTGTCTAAGTGTATACAATGATTTTATTATACTGAAAAATTTGACTTTAGAATTGAAAAAAAAATAGCAGGCTGTAAATTTTTCTATAGAATCAAAATAGGCGAAAGATCACTAAGCCAAAGGATCTCATTTACAGATTCGCTGAATGTTAAGAGCGTGGCAATATCATTTTTCTTTATTTTCTCGAAAATAAAGAAATGATGATAAAAGAATAATAGTTTAAAAATTGTTTATTTTAAAATTATCTTTATTTCGGTTTTTTTAAACGATCTAGCATTTTCTTACATAAAAATTAGCTAAGACTTAATTATTTTAGAAATTTTTGATTTGTTTCCAAAACAATTCGAAAACCGTACATTTTAAGTTTATTGTCAATGATTTCTGCAAGAGCAGCGCTAACTGAGTTACAACTTATTGAATGTAGAATTGGTTGAAGAATTGATAGTTGACAAAAGTTTTCTAAACAGAAAGTTTAAACGGAATTAATTGAATTCTTAAGAATAACTTTCAAAGCTTGCAGCTGATTTCACAATTTGTATCTACTTTTCGTGAAGTTTATTTCAAAAGCTATTATAAAACTAGTATGTTAAAACTGAAGTCTTTCTTTACCAGTTTTACCTCGATGGTAAATTTCGTCCCTAGTTCATAAAGGCTGATCAAAAAAGAGTTATACATTATTTTAAATTGAAATAAAACAAAACTAAGTAAGATATCAAAAATACCAAGAATCAATATATAAAATTACAAATAAACAGTAGTTGCGTTTATTACAATGCTGGTATGGTATAGAAACCGATACAAACAGATACTATAGTATCTATGTTAGCATACGTAATATTATAGCATTGAATCGGGACATCCACCAAAAGTATAGTGATATCACCAACCAATATGGGCCTGACGCCCACACTGCATTGATTCGTCCGACAAAACTATTGCTAAGGTTACACACCGATACTGACATAGTGATATCCACAAAAAATTATTTTCCGTGTACTATTTCAAACAGTTAAACTATTTATTTTTTTGATCACACTTGATAGCCCAAAAATGTTTATTTCTGTATATTAGGTAACTTATTTTTCTGACATTTCAAATAGACACTTTGTTAAAAATTTCCAATTATTAAAGCAATATTCATTTCCATAAAATTCAATCCATTAATTTTTTTCAAAACAAATAGTAGTATCTTAAAAAATTTCCATATCAATTTTAATAAATCAGCAATATCAAAGAATCGCAGCGAGTAAACAAAAAGTAGGTATGTATAAACGAACATATAATGTACATAGATATTATATATATAGATATAGATTCCGTAAATATTTAATAACAATGATTGTACATTTAGTTTTATGCAATCGTTATACAAATTCTGTTTGTTATTAATAATATAATGTATATAGTAGGTAGGTAGGTAGGTAGGTACATAGGTAGGTACTGTAATGTATACGTATGTTGTATATATGATGCATACAATTTTATTTTATGAACAGAATTGAATGTTATGATTATTATTATCATTTATATTATATTGTTAAATGTAACGTAACATTACATTACGTTCTTACAATGTATTATTACTAACTAACTATCTATCCTTATAAATATACAGGATCATACAAGAGCAAAAAAAATATAAATTAAAAAATATAGGGAAATTCGGTGTTATTAATATCAGGACTAAAAAGTACAAAATAACTTTTTTAATCGATATCGTTTATCTTATATTCTTAATGAAATGGTTTCAAAGCATTGGTTACAAGGTGTTGCAATTTTATCGATATATCAAATAATATCATAAAATACACTAGCTATAAGAATCTGATTCAGACAAAAATTGTGTGAGTTTGAAAGGGCCGTTTTATTCTGACCTCTAATTCGATAAAGGTCTTCAAGTACCTAACCGATAAAAAATAGACGAACATTTGAATTAAGGTAGATGCTCCACAAAAAAAACATTTTTAACTCCCGAACCAAAAAAAGGGTGTTATAAGTTTGACCGCTATATCTGTGTGTCTATCTGTGGCATTGTAGCGCTTAAACGGATGAACTGATTTTGATTTGTAATGTTTCGTTTGAAGGTTTAATTTCGCCATTAAATTTCGTCGTAATTTAATGGCGAGTGTTCTTAGATATGTTTTTTAAATTTTGTAAAATTTGCTTGTCTATATTTCTAAACTATGTATAATTTTGTACTTCAGGTACATCTATATGGTTAACAAACTTGTTTATAATTAAGATTAAAAACATTTTTTATCCACAAAATACTTTAAAATTAAGTTCTGATTTAGAAGTATATCTGTTGAACACGACTTTAATCGTTATAATCTCTTTAAAAATCCAGATTTTTTTTTACATTCTGTAATACCTACTTTATTCTTACTATTCTTCTCGGATATACTCAAACACATCTTTATTTGATGTAATATTGTTACATAAAATAAAAGAGTATATACTACCTATAGTATTATTTCGCATCATATCATGATTGTTACCTATATATACTACAATATAGCTAGCTAGCTATACAGTACAGTACCTACTATTACACACAGAGTGTAATAATAATGACGATGATATTCATTTTAATAAAATAAAATGTTTACCAACCAACAAAGAACTAAAATACTAAACTACTGAAGTCAACTTACTTTGTGCTTGTTTTGGAACATAAGGTGATAGCAGTCTTGTTCTCTTCTTTTCATAACCTTTTTGTGTAATATCACCTGAAATATAACAAAAAAAATAAAATGAATAAAATGTATTTTAATATTATATCATATTATGTATACTTATTTCTTATTATTATGACATTTAGACAGGAAAGCTCTGTATTTACTATTTATAGAAGTTCAAGAGGTAGGTGTTTATATATTATATCATGGAAATGGAAAATTATCATAAAAAGAAATAATATTTTCATGTGGAATATGAGTCTGTGGGTTAATTATTTCAAAAATTCAAAACCCTTAATTCAAATAATAACAATATTATATGAAAAAACCTTATTATAGTCTAAGAGATGGTATAAGATCGAACTTCACCCATCTGATAACCGGATAAGACGTATTTTTTTATAAAATTTTTTATTAATGTATAAATACGTCAATCAAAGTTTTTCTATCGAAAGGTGTTCATTTTTTTTAGTTAAATTAATTTGAATCCTTTTTTTCCAAGAGCGGATTTTTACAGGCAAACCTATACCATTATTTTCGTAATTAAATTGTATTTCTTCGGATACCAATTTCGATTGATTAACAGATCGGTGTAGTTATCTATATTGACATACCTATTCACATGGTATGAAAAGATCTACATCGATCTACTGACCCATCGAAATTGGTATCAGAAGATAATATAATTACAAAAATAATGAGATAGGAAAAATTGATTTAAATTAATTTAATTAAAATAACCATAACCGCTTTCAATAAAAAAACTACGATACGCGTGTTTATAAATCAATAAAATTTTCATAGAAATATGTCACATCTGGTTATCAGATGGGTGAAGTCCATTTTGGTGAAGAATTATCAAATTATTAATTATGTCTGTAATAAGCAGTAAAATATATCAAAGTTTTTAAAGAATGCTGTTTTTTTGTATTTAAATTTTGCCGAGCCTACAGAGGACGGGAGGTTTAGAACGTAACAATATAAATAAATATCTGCTTATTTTACCATTGAGGTTAGGTAGGTAATTGTTGAAACAGCTTTGTCAGCTTGATTAATATGACGATCATGGAAGAGTAAATTTAAAAAATAGTTGAAACGTTTAATATCGGTCTTATCATCACGATAATTGATTCTATTCAGTAATCAAGATTCGTCAAAATTGCTTATAATTGCAATCTTTCAATGGAAAGAGAAGTATTTGGTTTTCTAAAGGCAAATATCTTTTCAAAAAATTTTCAAGGATTTAAAAACGGAATTTTCTGTTTAAAGTTTTGAATTTGCCATAAAAGTACATTAAAAGTTTATTTCTCGAAAAATTACACAAATTGTAAACTATTTTAATGCGTAAGCGCGAGGCGACATTTTTAATAAATACAGCAACACTTGCGGTACAAGGAATGAAAAAAAAAAGTTTTATTAGGTCTTTGGAGTATTTTTTCAACCATTTGGTACATACATAAATTATAAAAGGAATTACAAGAATATTTCAAATTTGTCTATATATTTATGAGCTTTATACGAAAAAGTATTATATAAAAGCTGTTCCATCTTAGTATTATAAATATTATCCTTGAATGCTACTATATTGCTGGTGGTGTATATACTTTGTTATACTTAAAGTATTTTATACTAAGGTTTATGGATCTGAAAATTTGTGTAGAATAGATATAATAAAAATAACACATATGTACTTAAATATATTGTGCTTAATAAACAATTCATGAGATTACACAAAAAAATATAACCTTTGGAGAAATACAGACATGTATTCATAAACTTTATTTAAAGCAGGCATGGGCAAATGTGACTCAGAGAAGTCCCTCGGACTCCTCACTTAAAATACGAGTAAGACAGTGACAAATTATCCAGCAACAACCTAAAATACGAGACACAAAAACATCATTTTTTTTCTACCTATCTCAGTTTCTCTAATTGTAATAAGATTCGTATACCTGTCTCGCTCCCTCTTCTATGAGCAATGCGGTCTTGGATAAAGGGACATACAATAAAGTTTATGACACACAATAAAGTTATGACAATGATGATGACTTCGACTTAAAATAACTCGCCCATGCCTGATTTAAAGAGATTTTTAAAGAACAATGAGAGAAGATATAAAAGAAGGAGAAAGTTTTAAATCCGTTTAACAATTAAAAAATCTTTTTTGAAAACAGTTTACATAAAAATACTTTTTTTTCAGAGAAAATTTTATTTTCATGTATCATCTTCCGCAATCGTCGATATGTATTATGTCATTAATTTCAAAAAACTTAAAATTCTTAGGAATAGCATGTTCTGAGTGCCTCAAGGATTTTTGTTTAGCCAGAATTAGGCGACTTCCAGGCTTCCACCATAAATGATCAGCCAAGCTAATGTAGCAAACTGTTCTGTCAGAGTTGTTTCCTTGGCTGACACCGACTCCAAAAATAACAATAATTTTATATTATCGTTATTTTTTTACTTTTTAGTGCATATTAATTTATTTTGGAAAAGTTTTTCTTTTGATGTCGGTTTTCTTTTTGTTAAAAGTTTTTTTATTTTGTGATTTTTGTTGAATATGAAGTACAATAACTAATTTTTCACTAAAAAAAGAACCATCGAAATCGGTTCGCGTGATATTGAGTTATTCGTCCTCTTTTCGTGCATACTTAATGCAAATTTAAGACTTTTATGGTTTTCTCATGGTTGCCGTTGTGAGAACTGAATCATAATGAAATGTGACCACACGGGAAGCACCAGCTTTCAAATAGTTAAAAAAATCGGTTCACCCAGTCGAAGGTTCTGAGGTAACAAACATTAAAAAAAATAAAGTCGAATTGATAACCTCATCTTTTTTTGTTTGAAGTTGGTTAAAAATATCTTTTGTAATTTTAAATTTTTGAAATTTCATTGCAAAATATTAAATGAGAAAGATAAATGGTTTTTGAGCCGTTGTGTTTAAGCCTTTTTAGGAACACCAAGATAATCTCCCAAGTACCATTTTATAACATGATCAATTATTTGTGAGTATCGTTATGGTAAAGTAGCAGGTTCCTTATCATTTCGAAAAGATAATTTAAGATAAATTTATCGTTAATAAATATTGAATGTTAATAATAATACTTATGTTTTTGTTAATAGTCCCTCTTATTCTATATACATTTGACCTCATATTTAATTCAATGATTTGTATTTATATTATGTAGTATAGTAACATATTCCCAATTGGATTATTATGGAAAAAGAAAGTTCTAACTCCTTATATTAATCTCAAGTGACTTCTAATAAATATTAAGTGAAGAACTTGTACCGTGTACTACTGTGTAGTAGATGTTTGCGCGAATGGGGACAAGTCACGAACATATAAGAATGTCTTCTTTTTTTCTTTTTAAAGTGTGATGGTACATGTAAAGTGTATTTCAAGTAAACATGTTGTTTTCTTTCGATGTTCTTTATTATTAGCTGTTTTTTTTTTATAGTTGGGGAGGTAAATGACAAGAAAATTGAAGGTGAACGTTATTTTTATACCACGTTTTTAGTAAGTAAATTAAAGTTATTTGACGTTGCTTGTAATTGATTTCAATGTATATTTTTTACTGTAAAGTCTGTTGACTAATAGAATTTTTTAATCAATTTTTAAGTATTTACTTTTAATACTTAATTTGAGAGAGTTATAAAAGTATTCGCACTGTACGTGAGTTTTATTGGAGGCGTTTTCATGGTAACGATTCACTAATTTAATTATAGAATTGTATGGATTGCATTTATGACTTACATTGAAAACATTCACAAATTTAAAAAAATAATTATGATAATTTACATTTGAAAAATAATACTTGTGAAAATTGATATCTTATTTTTACAATTTTTAATGCATTAAGTTTAATTAATTAGTGTTTTTCAATAATTTTAATTTGACATTTCTATAACATTAACAAAGAATTGAAAAGTAATCATAACAGCATTTTTCACTGGAAGTGCTGGCATCGATTTTATTGTGCCTACCATGACTACGCACACAACGAATTAGTTATTACAAGAGTTTAGTCAAGCACTTGAGAGATCAATTTCCTCATAAGTGATTATTTAAGAAATTATAGGTGTTAGAACGAATCTAGAACTCTCTAACTATAGTTTATTCATCAAACTCATTAAGTGATGATATGTGTTTATTGTATGTTATATGTACACTTATTTTAACAACCCTCATACATGCAATAGACACATATTTTTATCAAACTAAGCAAGGAACAAGGATCATTGGTGGTAGTTATTACAAATAATATACCTCAAACACAAAACACTTATTTAGTAGTTAAGTTGATTACTATTTATTTATCAATTTATAAGGGATGTTTAAAATTATAGTTACAAAACCTGTTGTTATTTATTTATAAATGATTTATTTGGAAATATAAAATAATTATCTAATATATTTTTATTTCGTTTAGTCAAGGGTTGAATAAATTATAAAACAGGTAAAATTTCTTTAAAAATTACTTTACAAAATGTTCTGGAAATTGTTTGAAATTATTAATTTGTTAATAAAATCAGAGTCAAATTACTATTTAAACTAATCATACAATAAATGTATATTATCGTAACATTTTTGGAATAAATTGAAAAATTTAGACCAACACGTATTGCTAAAAATTTCTCTTCAATTTGGGTTTTCAAGATCGATTTGGTACCGGACTATAAATAAAACTAAAAGGGTTAACGTAACATCCCTATCCCTATATATTATAAATGTGAAAATAAGAATGTTAGTTTGTGTGTTTGTTACGCTTTCATGCCAAAACTAATGAACGGATTTAAATGAAATTTAACAATAATATAGCTCATACACCAAAATAACACATAAGCTTTAATTTATAAAAGCATAATTTAAAAAAATTAAATTTAGTCTGACATTTAACTGCGCCTACTATGAACCCTAAAATAAAGATTTCGGTAAAAATTTTAAAATGTAAAAATAGTAAAATCTGATATACTCAACGAATTATGACTATTTTACATTTAAAAAAATTGAAAACTGTACAAATATTTTACTTGTCCCTGCCTCTATTTCGAGTGTTATGGGAGGGGGATAAATGAGAGCAAGGAAGGTGAAGGCTATAACACGGTGGTCTTTACCAATCTTTACTTTTAAACTCAACGAATTCGGCGGGTATCAAGTTAGTAAAATTAATAAATAAGTTTAAACTATATAGTTGACAATATTCAATTATTTTTGACGTTTCGGATTTAATATATGAATTCCATTCAGACAAAAGATAAAGAAAGGTTAAAAGACTATATGATCTGTCGTCTACATATTGAATTGATCTTATGATGAAAATGAGGGCGGGTATCAAGCTAGTAAAATTAATAAATAAGTTTAAACTATATGTTTGACAATATTGTATTATTTTTAACGTTTCGGATTTAATAGATGAATTCCATTCAGACAAAGGTAAAGGTTAAAAGACTATATGATCTGTCGTCTACATATTAAATTGATCATCCCTGATTTCAATTTAATAATACTATATGAGCTAGCCGCTAGTTGTGAGCATCGTCAATGGTTTTTTCGAAGTTATTTACGTACAAAAACATACATAAATGCTATCGTATATTTTTTTAAATCATGTTCATGTTGTACGCTGTATGATGATGATGATGAAACTAAAACTCACATATGTTACACTTACTTATTTTAATGCTTTTGTTCAAGTTTAATATTGTGGTGATGGTAAGTATATTAAATGTATGAAAAGATACACATTAGTTACAAATAATATTATATCTTTTTCTTTTTGTTATAAGCATATCACATGTATTACTAAACTAACTAGCTATGTGAAAGCCATCATTTTTCAATTTACAGGAGCTGTCAAATGGTATCTACATATCGGCACCATTTTTCGTAGGCAAGAGAGCGAAGTCTGTTCATAAATAACTTGTTGTTAAAACAAGTGAAATTTACATAATTAAAAAAAGCCCCGATAAATTTTTTGGGTACGGAACCCTCAACTCGCATTTGAAACGTATCTAAGAACATTCTCTACTAAATTACCTTTTTCCTTAGAGCCTACTACAAACTGAACCAATTTTGAGGATCATCGTCTATTTTTTAGTTGTTCCGGGTTCGTAACTCTAAACTCGCACGTGTAACATAGCTAAAAACATTCCTTCATTAAATTACCTTTCAATCGAAACAAAAAAAAATCCAAATAAGTTCATCCGTTTAGGCGTTACGATGTTACAGACAGACAGACAGACACAGTGGCTAAACTTATAACATCACTTTTTTCGGGGGTTAGTACCTGTTCTTTCTTTTTTATGCCAAAAAAACATGGATTTTCGTTTTTAAGGCTTTGCACACTTCGGAAGTCTTTCTAATTTAAGTTAGAAGTTGATTGAGGAAGTGCCTTTTGTGGATGTCAACTTCCCAGCCCACTTCACTCCTTTTTTAAGCAGACTTATCATGTATTTTTACAGTTTTTAAGGTTTTACTCACTTTTACAGTCTCTAAAACTTGAGCACGAGGGTAAAAAATCTGTATAGGTAAAGTTGAGTTAGTGTCAATGAAGCGCCTTTTGGAGGTGACAACCACTCAGCTCCCCCTTCTTCTTTTTATATCACAACTATATGGATTTTAGCAGTTTCAAAATATAAAAAAAAATACCATTGGAATAAAAAGAATAGTATAATAACAGCTAATGAAGGGAAAATATGACCTTAATGATCAAAATTTGTTGCTCACGAGTTATTTTTTTAAATCTAGGTTTTTTAAAATTACTTTACATTAATTCTCAAATTTTTGGTCAATGCTGAATCATTTTACAAGAAAAATTGATATATCGTTTAAAGAAAAGCAGGTAAATAAGCGAATTAAAGGGCTGACGCCAGAATGCAATTATAAACCTCTTACTTGTCCCTAGAAATACCTCTTCTGCATTGCTAATGTATCAAATTAATATCAATTAAATACAATCAATACTTAATTTAAACCACATATGCATTATGCATATTGGACAACATGTAATTATACATAATTGTATCATCCTAAACTGTCATTGTATCACCTTGAACTGAACTAAATAATTATCTCCTGTAATTATTATTTTCTAGGAGTATGTAAAATAATTTGTTGTTGATACATCCTGTATTAGACCAATTTATTATTATAACAAACCTTAGCACAGCAAGATCATTTACAAACACGAAAGGATTATTATTTTAATAATAGACTGAAAGCTTTTTTATGATTTTTTTTTTTTTAATGTACGAAGAAAAATGTCAACATACTCGCCTTAAAGTCGACAACGGAGGATAGTGTTGGATTGAGAAATCTTGAAATTTGATTCATTGAATTGAATTACCCTTAAGTTATTTTTTTGTTTCTTTCGGAATGGCGATTATTTTTAGTTTACTATCAATATTTCAAATAGTCATCCAGCAAAGCTAAGAAATGTACAAATTTAGCCAGCCTTGAGATCGATTAATACGATTGGTGGTTACTTTATCACGTCTAATACACTGATATAATGAAAAATTGGATCTAATACAATTATGGAGGAAGTGTTCAATGCATTTATCTCTGTTTTCTAACAAAATGAAATTTCTTAACGAAACTCAAAAATCAGGCGATCTGTAAATAGGTACATGGAATCTCACCAACATTAACTAAATATGAGCCACCATCGAAATCACCCATCGATTAAAAGAAACACAAAATTAATAATTTTATCTGGAAGATGCTGATGCCATAGACAAATGTCATCAAATTTGCAACTTTTTGCTGCGATAAGGTTTTGACAACATGATTAATAAGCCAATTTGAATTTTTTGATTTTCAATTGAAACATTTTAAATTCGCCGTAGTTAATAATCCTTAATAAAAAAGCAATATTTTGTGGTAAAAATTAGGCGGTATTGGATCTAGGTACCACGTCGGTTAATTGTTGATATTCCTTCAAACAAAAATTCATGACTTTGATAATTTTCAGTAACATTTATATCAACAATATTGAACTCAAAACTGAAAGCAACTTTTTGAGAGAAGCGCACTATTAGGCAATATTTTTACATCGATCGCATTCTCAACTATTTTTAAAATTCGTTTGAAACTCAAGGAAAATCGATAAGCCGTTTCATACATATCCAGTTATATGTTGAAATCCTTATATTTTGAGAAGTAACCAAGAATGAAAATTCTCGGATTAGATTGTTGGATAGTATAGTTGTTTTATAGTTCTAAAAAGTTATATAGTGGTGTTAAAATTTAGAGTGGAAGACCCTACTCGTCTTTCCGAAATTTTAAATTATAGTTTGTAGAAAATTCGATCTTTGAAATACAACAAAATGATGGGATTTCTTAAATAATTCTATTTCAGAATTATATTATTTCAGCCCAACACTATACTCGAAGAGTCAGAAATCCAACATACAAAGTGAGTCGTTATAATAACATGTCATTTCATTAAAAATGAATAACATTATTTTCACACTAAAATGGTGCTGTAATGGTATTAAGGCTCTTGTTTGTTGTTGTTTTTTTTTACGTAAATATGTTGGTATATCAACCAGGTAATATCATACTCATTGTGGTTTTATGCCAAGTTTATACACTGCAGCGGAATATAAGAATATGTGAATGGGTAATGAAAAGATGAAAGCTTTTAGATTTTCATTCTCAGACAAGTAAAAAAGTAGGTAGCTTTGCAAAAGCATTATGATTTTGTTCATTTAAGAGGGGACATTAAATTACGTAGGTTACATTCTGAGAGTGATGTAGTTACTGTTTGGCAAAGACAATTTTGCAAGAATTTTCTGAATGTAAATTTCTTCTATGTTATAAAAATTCATTAATATCCAAATACGAAAATCGTAAATACTTTTGTGATAGTACATTTGTAGAAAAAATGGCCTTATGATAAATTTATCTAAAATTTCGAAAATCTGAAAATATCATAACATTTATTATTTTATTTTTCTTGGTAAATATAAAAATTTCCCAATCGTTGGGTGCCTAGTCATGGTAGGGACAATCAAACCGTCGCCAGCGCTCCCCGTGGATAGCGTTGACGTTAAAGGGAGACTGTTATGATTAATCTTCAACTGTTTACATGTAAATGGTATAGTAAATGTCAATTTCAAATTACTGAAAAATAACAATTAATTAATCTAGTTGTATTAGAAATTGTGAAAAAAATAGACGAAATTGCATAAATAATTATTTAATGTAAATGAACATAATTAGTAATTACTCATTTAAATTTGTTAGAAAATATTAACATCTCCTTCCATACAGTAACTATATTAATGAAGTAGTGGGTCGAGCGAATATGATAGTAAAAATACTTTTTCCTCACTTTAAGGGTATTATTTGGTGCTAAAATATTAGAACTATTACTGTTTAGTACTTGTAAAAATTCGGTAAAATGAACATTTAGAAGAAATCACTATTTAGAAGAATTACATTACTATGAGATGATGAAAACTGCAATCCTTTCATCAAAAATATTATTCTACTCAATCTAGGAATGAAAATCTCAAAAAACCTGATTTGATAAATGTAATGAATTGCGGATTGCTATAATTATCTTTACAGGAGATATTTCCTTAACAAATCTTTTACTTTGAAGATAAGTTTTCCATTAGTTTAAGACATAAAATAGATTAGCATAGGGTTTTTTCTCATTAATATTTTATTAATTTATTCAATCTACCTGCGACTTGTGATTTATGCTTCTAAAAAATTGTAATAATGTAAACGAGGCTTTATATTATAATCAGAGTGATAATATCTAAGGATTTCTTTTTTAATATACCTTACACATACAATTTTAGTAAAAACCTAATGAACGTTTAATTACAGTTGTGATAAGAAAATATAATTACAATTTTTTTTTTGTTAATCGAGAAAATGTTACTCTAAAATTAATGAAAGTATATACAAAACATATATAGGTACTTTTTATATACATCATACATACGCGATTTGCTGTAATGAATATACTTCTCATTGTAATTTAAATTGAGATTATAATATTAAAAATGTCTGGTTTTAAAATATTATGCATATATTCCTTTTTTATGTGTTTAATATTTATAAAAAGGGGAATTTTATATGTTTATTATTTATTTGGAATGGGGATACTTGAGAATTTTCCTTGGATAGATGATATTTTTATGAGTTGGTATTACTTAAATTACTTTAACCATAATTTTTTAGTGTAATTAAAAATAATCAGGGCAATAACTTTATGTAGACATGAGTTTACTGATTTTCCATTAAAATTTATTCCAATTTACATCCTAGTTCATTTTTACAATTCTAATTACTTCCGTTTAAAATTATTTTTATTTGAAATAGACTACACTTACTTGAGTTACGTAAGTTAAAAGTTCCAAAAAAGGAGGAATTTTATACAGGTTTCAGTTGATTTTACTATTATGCCCACTTATAACGCTTGCGTAGAGACTTAAGTGTTTATATCAGTTATGCGGCTACAGCCAAGTTGAGAGTAATTCATTACACCATCGAATGTTCCGCTTTTTGTTTTAAAACACTTTTTTAAAATTTTATTTCTCAAACTAATTTATCTTTTACTATTAATTAAACACGCAAACTTTTAAAGAATTTAGAAGGGACAACAAAAATATTTTTCTAGTGAAATGAAATTTATTTGTGATAAAGAAAATTTCTTGAGAAGAAATTTATTTCTTGTCGAAATTAAGTTTATTAAATTTAAATTTATCTTCTTGAATTATTTTTATAAAAGCAAGTCCCATTAGAACAGAAAGTTGTTAGAATGAACGTTGACTGCTCTACCATAATATACAATTAGTTTATTAAATAAATGAAATTTTAAGTTTTATATACGTATAGATATAAATAAGATACAAATGGAAAATATAAAATAAATAATGCATTTTAGTAGTTTTAGTTGGAATTATTACTAGAGTAATATACTAGTGACTTGGATAGTACCTTTACGTGTTATATATAGTAAACGTTGACTGTCACAAAGTAATTCTCCAAATTGGATTGGTATATATTATATATATTAGCTTATGCTATATTTACAGGCTGATTTAGTCATTATAGTAATATATTTTTATAATGAAACAGAACATATATATGTATCAAAATTATGTGTACTTTTTACGAGCTTCTATTTAGTTTCATCTGCCTCGTTGTCTGTCTGTAATCAAATCTTGCAAGTCGAAATTGATCCAGTTCCCGGTTTCCAATTGAGCTAAAATTTTGCATGCACATTTAGTTTGGATGACAATACATGGTAAGGTTGTGGCGTTCTGATTTTCCCATCGCTTTCACTATATTCGATACATATACATTTTTTAGTCTTAAATTAAAAACTTTAATAAAAATACTTTTTAACGGACAAGCTTTTATTGTACTAAAAAGTAAAAAATAATTTTATCTATGAGTCACTCATATCCAACTCTAATATCTATTGCTTATCTATGTTATCTTTTATTTTCTTAATAATTGAGAAGTAAATCACCTTTAGTAAAGCTCTTGTCAATATTATATTGTTATATTCTACATAACAGTTTAATAGCGTAATCGGTTAAGGCGCTAGGAATATAATAGCGAGATATATCCAACTATTTGTAAAAGCTTGAGGCGCTTAATATCGAAAAATAATTAGGCATGTGGAGTAGATGAAGCATTCCGATTTATTTTTGATATATTAAATTGAGGGCCTCAAGCTTTTAGCAATAGTCGGGTATGATTGACTCATAGATAAAATTAAATTTTATATTTTATTTTAAAACTAAATCGAGTTGATCCAAATCGATCTTTGCAGATTGAGTGATTGCTAAATCATTCTGTACAATATAGTTATGTTGAATACTGAATAATTGACCTGATACCTGAAAACTCCATTAACCAATTGTGTTTGTGACATGTTGTTGACATATTATGAATAATATAAATTTATCAAATATAAAATATCCAATGTGTTAGCGGCATTCATGATGGGTAGATATGCGACACTATGCGCGTTGGGAGGCTATATGACTATTAAATGACAGATTATATTTTAGCGCTTGTTATTATTACATTTTTGATATCGGTTTTTTATTTGAAATATTCAAAAATATAATATGTATGTTATGTTGGTTTACAATATAGTTGATCGACTAAGTGTCGTGAAATAAATGTCAATACATGTCGTTGAAAGCAGAAAAATTTTATATAAATGTTTATTTCTACCATCTTCCTGAAAAGAGTATTTAGAATGGCTTCTTATCGTGATGACTTTCTGAAAAAATCTCGTACGTAGAAAATTTAATATTTACATTTTGAAGGGATCAATTAAATATTATTTTTCATAAGAAATGAACTTTTTCTGATTTTGTTTAGAAAAAACCACAAATTTTACCCGAACTAAAAAATGGGGTGTTATAAGTAATAAACGCTATGTGTGTGTGTCTGTCTGTCTGTGCATAGCATAGCACTTCAATTTTAAATACTTTCGTTAAAAGGTTTGAAGAAATAAAATTTCCAATTTACTTTGCTTAGTCCATTTTTATTTATTTAATAATTTAAAATATTAAATAAATAAAAGTGGACTAAGCAAAGTAAATTGGAAATTTTATTTCTTCAAACCTAATTATGGAGTTCCACCAAGTAAAGCTCTCTACAATTAACTATCGTAAAGTAAAAATTAATAACTTAATTAAATTACGTTTCTTTTACTCTGAAGAGAAACTATCTATCATAAAAAAAATTTCTTTTCGGAAAAAAAAGTTATCAATTAAAACCATTTAAAAAGTCTGTTAAAGAAATATTCTTTCTATGTGTTCGGAAAAAATTTATATTCATCAGAGAAAAAAGTTCAAAAAGGATTTGAAAAAAGAAAGTTTTTTTTTAATTTTTTTATATAAAATAAATTTAAAAAACTATTCACGTCACTTTTTTAATTATTTTCCGTGTACGATTATTGAAATTGAAAAAAAGCTTTTGTATGTTGTATTATAAAGATTTGTATATATTTAAATATATTATTGAATTCAGGTTCAGGTATTGGATAATTCGAATAAAATTGGAGCATTGATTTTGAAACAAATAAGAAAATTTTTAACTGTCTTGAAAAAATATTTGGAATTATTGATTTTTCGATAAACCTGAAAAAACAAAAGATATCTCTTTATTGATAAAAATTGACTTTCAATGGCTTCTAAAGTAAACTCATAGTATATTATACATAGATAACGTGAGGCATATGCTAGTCTGTAAGTGGATGCGATATGATGAATGAGAGAGAAGACAGCCAGTTAGTTCCTATGTGTCCTTGTCATAGTCATATGTCATAATTTGACAATTTTTTTTACAGACAATACTTCACAAACGCGTAATAAACCCACAGTCATTTCGTGTAATAAACTCACAGTCAATCACAAACAAGTTTCTTTTGACGTTTATACTTTTTGAATAACTTTTAATGTATTAGATAATATTCCATAAATCGTTTTTGAACTACCTATTTATTTAATAGCAATAATGTAAAAAATATCTAGCCAATGACATATAAGTTACACAAGGACTCATAGGAACAGGCAGTCTTCTCTCATTCATCATATCGAAAATTTTGAGCCATGACATTCTCTATGTATGAGTAAACTATGAACATTTTAGTACATGCTAATAATTAATCTTAAAACTTCCAACGTTCGATAGTGCAACTTTTATACATCTCGTGTATATCATGTGTATATAGAGATTAAAAAAATAATTTCCATTGAAAAAAATCCATTTATTAAAATTTATTACATTCTATTTCAATGAAAAATTGAAAATTTGATAATGAAGCTTTATAATTTTGCATTTTGGAGCCAAACATTAACTATTTAAAAAAAAAATTTTATTTTTTGATCAAATGATACGTGTATAATACAGTTTCATTGTTGATCATAGACGTATTATTTGCATTTCGCTCACAATAGGATACATTTTTATTAATTATTAAAATATCATAAAATTTTTTATATGTATTCAAATATGCAAATTTTCGAATATTAATGAAATATACAGGGCTTTCAAAAATTTTACCCCCCAATTATTAATTTTCTTTTGAAAAATTACTCTTTGAAGTAGACGCTTACTTTATCCTAACCTAAACAAGTCGGTTAAAAATCGAGTCATTGGCGTCGACTGCAAAGGAAACTCACAAGAAAATTATTGATTGGAGTATTTATTTTTAAATTATTTTTTACTTTTTTATGCATTTTTTTGGAGTCGGTTCTATTTTTTGCAAACTACTTTGCAGATTTTTTATAATAGTTTTTCAACATTGTTTTTAGATATAATTATTTGATTATTTTCTCAATATTTACAATCAAATATTCCATTAAACCAGTGATTATAAGTAAGAATGTGTGTTTGTAAGAATGCCTCTGTGTGTGATGAGAAAATAACATCTTAAAAGGACATTACTTGAATTAAAAGTTTTTCAATTACATTGCTGCAATATTATATTACACAATTCACACAAGTAGACTAGTGGAAAGTCTATAAAAGTCAGTTAGATTCAGTCTGTTGAAAGTACAAAAAAGTTCTCTTTCGTTATCTCTTTAACGATGTTACATACATATATATCGATGATAATATAATAAGTTAGAAGCTGCAATTATACAGGATTTCCTTGAAACTTAGTAAATCCTTGAAACTTTAACCACATGTTTTTAAGTGAAAATTAATTTTATTTTCCATAAATAATTGTAATCTAATGCACCCTTTTTAAACTATTGCTATATCTTTCAAAGTTTTGGAATTTAGGTTATCTACTAGTATGTAATTTCATCCGGTTACAGAAAAAGGTACTATAACTTTTTTAATCAGTTGTGTTTTAATTGAGTCAATATAATTTTCGTGTTTAATTAATACAATTTAATACAAATGAAATATACAGAGAATGTGCCGAATTTTAAAATCTCATCGAAAATAGAAAACAAGTATTGGGAAAATCATTTCGTCATACGATAACTGGTGACTTAAAGTATTTACATAAAAACCCCCGATAAATGCGGTTTTTTTCGTCCGGATCTCTCCCAATTAAACCGATTTCCTTGGAATCTGGCTAATGATACTCGCAATCAAATGACCTTCCAAACTATTAAAAAACATTGAAATCGGTATATCCGATTAGAAGCTAAGGTGTCACAGACCGATATACAAACACACACAGAGGGATCAAATTAATAACACTCCTCTTTTTGCATCGGGGATTAAAGTGCGATAGAATTTGTTTTTAAAGTTGAAATTACCCAGCGAACACGTCATTCATTGACTGTTAGGCGGTACGAATTTCGCCGGGTCAGTAAAGGAACAGAGTTTAAGTAAAAAAAGAAAACATCACGTATCTTAATCCGATGTTATTATTACAGGACACTCTATATACATAGAATGTTCGACAGGATAAAGAGGAAATGTTTTCAAGTACTTTTTTCAGAATTTCTTAATTAAATTTCTCCCATTTTATTAGTTTTTAATTTTTCTTATGATGTAATTACTGTTTAAAAAACATAATCAATGAACTGAAATCTCATATAAGTAAATAGTCATGCAACAATTTTTTCCCCATATTTTTAAATGCCGGAAAAAGAATACAAAGGAAATTTCATTTTGTTTTAATGACCTTTAATGTACCAGATTAGGAACACGATCCAATTGGTTATGAAACAACGATAAGATAATTCTCATACAGTTTATTATAATAGAGTTAAAAACTGTCAGATAATTACACTAACAAGCATTTTTAACCTCATAGAGCTTTCTGGAATCCTAAAACCAGTACAGTAAAATGTAAGAGATGAAATTTTAAAAATTATTATAACATCTGCAACATATGTTTATGATACCTATTAAAAATTATTTGCAGCTATTTACCACTAAATGTTTTTACAGGTAAATTTCACTACTCGCAGCATACAAATTTTATCTGCTTTCAAATGTTTATTATATATCATTATCGCACTAAAAATATTTTTTATATTCGTCAACAGTAAAAAAATTTAATGATGTTAAAGTAATTGAATTTGATTAATGAATTTATTTTTGATTAAATAATATTATTACATTACGTAAATAAATTTTAAAAATGTATGCAATTTAAAAAAATTGACGGGTATGACAAATTTGTAGATGATGACGATACCGCTAACTGTTCTAGTATTCAATTATTATTTTAATTAACAACAGTTATTCGAAGTAAAAAAGTAAAAAAAAAAAATAGAAAAAAGTTGCAACAAATTTACAATCATTTATCATATTTTAAAATTAGAGCACAAATAGTCAAAATATAAAATTGTTATAAATAATAATGTAAGTGATTATAAATATTTTAAGAGTAATTTTTCTTTTAAGGGGCGAAGATAAGAAAGAAATACATTCCTATATAGAAGGAAATATAGAAGGATTTTGATTTCCATGCAATGCTTACAATAAAATTTATATCGGTCAAACAACCTTTCCATTTGAAAACAGGAGACTGTTTTCAAATGAAAAGGTTGTTTGATCGATATTAGTTTCATTGCATGAAAGTCAAAATCCTTCTGTCTAGTTTCTTTTTAAGTTGGCTCTGAATTGATTTCCTATCTCTTGCGCAAGTCGTGGATAAGGCTTATAAATGAATCCTTAAAAATGGTCGTATAAGGAAAACCGTTTAATTTTAACTTATTACCTAATTAGTAATAAATAGATTTAGCATAATACTATGTTTGAACAAGTGAAAACAAACAATTGACTGAGTTAATTATTGAAATATCATGTATAGACAGTATTGATCACGCAATCGTTTTTTTTTCAAGTCATGTAAGTAAAGAAAGATAGCCACTCTTGCAAGTAAAGTAATACGAGTATTTTCCTTCCCATTTCCTCAGTGGATATATGCTATAAACAAACACATACATAATATATGTAAACAAACACATACATAATAAATGTAGCAAAACAGCCTCTCTGTATAAATTTAAAAAATATACAATATACAATATCTGTCTGTATACATAATATATAATTTTTCTACAAAGACGTTTACGAAAAAATGTTTAAAACAAAAGATTTAAAATTTTTTATAAAGTACATTTTTTACGTTTAACATTGTACATTTCGACCTCACCCGTCCCTAAGCACGTTGTAAATTTCAGCCTGATATCTTTTTTTCGTTTTTGAGTTATCGTGTTAGTCAGACAAGCGGACAAGACGGACAGCTGGGAATGGACTAATTAGGTTTTTAAGCGTTACAAACTTGGGACTAAATTTAGAATACCTTGATATATATTACATATACACAAGATATAATAAACAACAATAGCAAGATTAATGAAACAATTATAAATAAAAACACACAAAACAAAACAATGCCCTACCATAATGATCATATTGTTGATAATAATTTGATGATCCATTATTATTTGTTGATATGTAATCAATTTGCGATGAAGTTGAACGATGTCTACTA